>NC_092337.1:435464464-435770625 GCF_046630445.1 Rutidosis leptorrhynchoides | reverse complement strand
ACAGATTACCTAGATTATAGCTAAGAGGTAAACTAACAGCTATTACACGTTTTTGACTCTATAAAATAAACCCACACCACTAATTGTAACAATAGTGGATACAACAATTTATAGTAGTCCTATTAACCGTGTAATGGTTCTATTGTCCACTGGTACATAGGATGTCTGTACTTGTGGAGACAACTATATCAGAGAGCATGCTCTCTTCTTTCCTCTTTGGTAGCTATTTGCAGGAACACCCCAATTCGGTTTGGCACCACTATTTGATTAAACAAATAGAATGTTATGTTCCCTAGGTGATGACAAAGTATAACCCATGTCTGCACATGCGTTAACCTTCTGCATTCCCACGTAGTCTTGTAAGGTCACTTGTCAGCCGCCGACGCTTGTCCTTTTCTGTTCAACTTTGTCTTTGACTTTTGTTGAATAGTACCATTGATGTAGACCACTCGGGAAATGACTATGCTTATAATGGAGCATAGCTGTCTTGTGTAGTGAGCTGCATTCCAGCTATGCTGGTTCTTCATTGCTGAGTCACTTCATGTTCTTGATTTGCTGACTACACATCCTGTGCTGATTGAAGAACACTGTCTATCTTGTGCTGGTAGACTGAGCAGCAAACTAAACACTCGTCACAGCTATATCTGCTGTCTATACATGAACAAACTTTTGCTGGCTGCACATAACACTTTAGTGCAAATAAATTACAGTTTTGTCATAATTAAATCCTTAATTATTTTGGGGACTCAACAGTAGGACAAAATGCTGCTTACGCACTACCGTGGTCGGCATTCAAACAATTGATGAACGAGCAGTACCGTCCTAGAAACGAAGTCAATAAGCTCAAGGTAGAACTTAGAGAGTTACGAACACAAGGGTTCGACATTACCACATATGAATGACGATTCACAGAGTTGTGCCTATTGTGTCCGAGAGCGTTCGAAGATGAAGAAGAGAAGATCGACGCGTTTTTAAAAGGGTTACCAGTAAGAATTCAAGAAGATGTGAGTTCACACGAGCCCGCTTCCATACAAAAGGCAAGTCGAATGGCTCATAAACTCATAAATCAGATTGAGGGAAGAATTAAAGAGCAGGCGGCCGAAGAAGCCAACACGAAACAACTCAAGAGAAAGTGGGAAGAAACCAGTGACAAGGGTCACCAATACAACAACAACAACAACAATCACAACCATAATCACAATAACAATCATAACAACCACAACAACAATCGCAACAATAACCGCAATCCTAACAATAACTACAACAAACGTCCCAACAACAACAACAACTACAATAATCGTTTCAACAACAATAAAAATTCCAACAACAATCTCAACAACAACAATGCCAACAAAAACCAAAAATGCCAAAGGTGTGAAGAGTATCACCAGAATTAGTTCTGCATGACATTTGGCACCAAGTGTAAAAGAACTGGCCATGGTGCAAAAAAGTGTGAGGCCTACGGACCAAAGTTTAACAGAACTAAAGGAACAAATAGTGGCGAAACAAGTAATTCCGCCTTTGTTTGTTATGGATGTGGAAAACCGGGCCACATTAGAAGTAATTGCCCGAATCAGGGGAATACAAATGGGCAGGGTCACGGAAGAGTTTTCAATATTAATACGGCGGAAGCGCAGGAAGACCCGGAGCTTGTTACGGGTATGTTTCTTATTGACAATAAATCTGCTTATGTTTTATTTGATTCGGGTGCGGATAGAAGTTATATGAGTAGAGATTTTTGTGCTAAATTAAGTTGCCTATTGACGCCTTTGGATAGTAAATTTTTACTCGAATTAGCAAACGGTAAATTAATTTCAGCAGATAATATATGTCGGGGTAAAGAAATTAAACTGGGGGATGAAATGTTTAAAATTGATTTAATACCAGTCGAGCTAGGGAGTTTTGATCTAATAATTGGCATGGACTGGTTGAAAAGGGTAAGAGCAGAGGTCGTTTGTTACAAAAATGCGATTCGCATTATGCGTGAAAAAGGAAAACCTTTAATGGTGTACGGAGAAAAGAACAACGCAAAATTAAATCTTATTAGTAGTTTAAAGGCACAAAAACTAATAAGAAAAGGTTGTTACGTCATTCTAACACACATCAAGGAAGTTAAACCTGAGGAAAAGAACATCAGTGATGTTCCCGTCGCAAAAGAATTTCCCGATGTATTTCCGAAAGAATTACCGGAATTACCCCCACATCGATCCGTTGAATTTCAAATAGACTGTAGCGACCCGACAAAATCGTCATTGACGGCGCCGCTGACTTAGGTCCCGTTACGTGGTCGTAGTCCCTATATGAGACTCGTTTGACCAAAATTACGTCGCATTCATTTGAAAAGTACAAGACTTACAAAGTTTAGTTTGCCAAACGGATTGACTACAAGTTTAATTTTACGAAAGTATAATGTATAAATGAAATAAACTTGCGACATAATGTAAGTTGAAAATCACGGTTGCTATAAATTGCGTAAGTCTGTAGACCAAAGTTTGAATCCAAAGGTGCTATCACTAGCGTATGTATGTATGTATGCTTGACTCCAAGCACGAAATCAAAGTGTATGCATGTATGCTTGACTCCAAGCAAGTATGAGTGTACGCGGAAGCATGTAACAAAATGCCAAGTATGAACCTGAGAAACATATAGAAAACTGTCAACGAAAAACGTTGGTGAAATCATAGGTGTTTTAGTAAACGTTGTATTTGAACCACAAGATTTAATATAAGATGATTATCAAAATCATTTGCATTCCAAAGTTGTTGTTTGTATCCCGGGCACCCAATTATCAAACTTAACTGTATTGCACCCTTTGCGTAGTGTTAGAACATAGACTAGACCCGAAAATATATTTCATCCACTAACGGTAGCGAACCGTCCGAATGAGGCTCGTCAAGCCCATGTGATCACATAATATAAGTTCACGTTTACACCCTGCAAGTGTAACTAATGATAATTGAATTGAGGCTTTTTGTTCAAACCCGTACGTGGAATGTTCGTTTCCGTACTTGTGTTCAAAGTGTAAAAGTATGTAGTATAAAACCGTATATGTTTCTCATCCCATGATTTAAAAGTATAAAAGTTGTTGAAAGATGGGACTATGATCTCACCTCAAGTGCACGAGTATAAAAGTACTTCACAAAGTAAACGTGTGCATGATAGTTGCTTAGCCTTGACCTAAACAAGTAAGTTGTATCAATTAACCGGTTACGACGCAAGGTCGGGCGAAATGTGCACAATTAGTCCTATGGCTCATTACGACTCGAATAGTATATCATGTGAATCACATTGTCAAGTTTCATGCAAGAATCAAGTATAAAAGAAGATTAGAACGATTGCATAAACGTCTGGTTAAGTTTAACTAAAAGTCAAACTCGGTCAAGTCAAAGTCAACGAAAAAGTCAACACATTCGGGTCGGGTCCCGAACTACTTATATGTGCTAATTATTCATATATAAGCATGTTAGAACAAGTTTCATGTGAATCGGAGGTCCATAGCATGCCACACATTTTTCGTATATTGGACAAGCAAGACAGAATCAAAGCATGCCTATTGTCGCGCCGCGACAAAGGCTGGCCGCCGCGCCGCCGCGAATAACGGGTGCTGGTACCTGGTCAGTCTCAATTGTCTAAGTCCCAAACCCAAAATTCAAACAAACATAAAACACAACCCGTAAACACTTAGAATACGTATCTTATATCGTTGGAAAGCTCTTTTGACAAGGAATACAACTAACCACTTTTTATCAAGCAAAAATATCAAATACAATAACCGAAATCTCGTCAAGTGATCATTAAAGGTTTGTTTTCAATGTTTCAAGCTCACAAAAAGCACTTTAAGATTCGAGAATCCAATTCACGCATATGATACGCCGTTTTGAAGGTAATGAAACATACATTACAACTAAACACTTACTAATAACATTTCATGGCATTCAAAACATCGAAAGTTCGTTTTAAGTCTATCAAACCCTAACCAAAATTCACAAAAATCAATAATCATGTGTTTGAAGTTTTCTTAATCAACCTACGCATCAAAACGAAGCTAGTGATACTAGTAACACAATTAAAACATGAACTTTAACAATTTGACAACATTAACTCATCCAAAATCAAAGATGAAGCACACCCATTTTCAAGTTCATGCTAGTTACTCCAAAACAACAAATCGAGCAAACAAAACATATATTCTTGTTATACTTGAGCCATAGACACTAACTAACACCATTTCAAGTATATAAAATGAATTTAGAGAAATCTAGATTTTTAGAAATGTTACCCAAATGAGATGAAACTGGTACCAAAATGTAGAGGATGAAGAGAGGATCACGAATATGTAATTTGTTTTGATGTTTGCTTCCTTGAAAAGATTTGGATGATGATTCTTTGTTGAGAGGATTTGAGAAAAAAAGGAAGTAGTAAGAATGGTGGTGGGTGTTCAAATGAATGAATGGTGGAGATGGTGGGTTGACTAGTTGACCTAGTCAACTAGTTTACCCACTAGCCAACTTTGGTCCCTCGAGTTTAAAGCGGGTGCGGGAATTAACCAAACGAATTATTTTAAAAACGCTAGAGTAAACGAGTGATCTTATAATTAAATAACGGGAATATTAAGAACGTAAGTTAACGAAAGACACGAATTTAGATAACAAAAGATATTATCTAAAAAAATACGGTGTTAAAATAAATTTAACGGAAAAACGCGGGATGTTACATTACCTACACCTTAAAAGAAATTTCGTCCCGAAATTTAGTTGGAAGCAATAGTTGATGTCTTTTCCTCGAGACCTAGTGTTGTCAATTCTACAATTGAGTGAAGGTACTTCCTTTTTATTTGGTCCTCTTTTGGCATTTCCATGAATCTTGATAGTCGGGGTTTTACATTGTATTAAGGCTTGGTTTTACGATTCAATATTTCAACCGATTCTCCTAGGAAGGAAAGTTTATCATCGATAGTAGGCTCGTCGAAGAGGATAACAAGTTCTTGTTTCGCAAGACACCTCTTTAAGTTGATACATGGAATGTAGGATGAACTGAGACTCAAATGAGTAGGAAAAATCTAAATGGCTAGCAACGGGTCCAAAACGCCCCAAGATTTCAAAAGGATTAAAAATATCGCAGATTTAGCTTTCTACGTTTCCCAAAACGGATTACACCTTTTCAAGGTGCGACTTTTAACGTTACGCGGTTACCCACTTGGAATTCGAGAGGTTTACGTCTAACATCGACATAGCTCCTTTGGCGACTACGGGCCGTCTCGAGCCTTTCTCGGATTGGAACGATCTTAACGGTTACTTCATGAATGAGTTCGGGTCCGGTGGTTTGCTTGTCACCTACTTCGGTTCAACGATTAAGAAAATGACAATTATGGCTATATGAGTTCTCGAAAGGTGTGGCGTTAATACTCGGATGAAAATTATTGTAGTAAGAGAATTCGGCTAAAGACAAAAACTTTCCCCCAAGTAAATTTGAAGTTGATAATGCAAACTCGTATTATGGTTTCCAAGGTTTGAATCGTATGTTTGCTTGGTCCTTCAGGTTGTGGTTGATGTGTTGTACTCAGGTCTAAACGTGGTCTCGAGGCTCTTGTAAGGCACTCCGAAATCTAGAAGTGAAAAGAAGATCTCGATCCGAAATGAGGTACAGTTCTATAAGGTATATTCGAACAAGTTTGTTAGGACTTGAAAACGTTTGTTGGAACAAGTTTTTGTTTCTCAAGAATTTCGCGTCGCGGATGATTTATCGGTTTCTAAAAACGTTCGTTAGGACTATTCACCCTCGTGGTGAATGCTAGTATAGCGTGAGGAGTCTCTCCCTCCATTGAGAATTTAGGATAAATATTTCCTTATACGAAAGTGCGAGTGTAAGACGAGAGAGGTTTTCGCCTCGATGTGAGCATACCAAGCATTTTGTAGTTCGTCGATAAAATTGTGCGAAAATGAGATAGTATACACGTATAGCATATGGTTGAAGTCGAAGGAATTTGTCATTCATTCGGAAGCATAAGTATGGTTCGATAATAATCGACGATGTGTCCCAGGTATGGTTATTATCACTATTCTCGGAGTTGTCGGATGTTCAAACAAGAAAAATGAAGTCATGTACATGGTACATGGTGGTGATTAGGTTGATCGAGTCCAACCACCATCACGTGTCATTAGAACTTTGGTATGACTTACCATAATATAACCACATTGATCGAGTGTCATTATATTACGCTAACTCATACCTCCATCTCCACATCACTCCATAGATTCAGGTTCGTGTAATCGTGAAGTTTTAAAATGAATAAAGCATAGCGACATCACCAACGTGACTCGTATTTAATCGCAAGAATTAGTGCAACTCTAAAGAAGCGTTCCCCGAGGGAAGTGTATAAATGATTGTTCACGTCAATGCAGTTCAAGTCAAACAACAATGCATTTAGGTACTAAAAGAGTAATGCATCATGATAACGAATAGTACGCAACCGTAGTGATAAGTAGTGACAACGATACTCACCTAGAGTAGTGATGGTAGTAACACGAAAAGTAGATAGTAAGAAACACCGGTGGGAAACCGATAGTAAGTTGAAATGGTGGCGAATAACAATCCGGGAGACAGAGTTCCCGAACTAGTGTGACTAATGAAGTCGTCGTCATCCTTACGCGTATGAATCTTGAATTTACGTGTGTTACCAGGAAGTGGCAGAATACGAATTCGTATGATGAAAGTTTGGTACCATTATGGAGTTCACCTAAGAAAGATTCAAGTATATATGCACAAGTAGTCAAGTAAGTGCTATCTATAGCAAATGCAAGTCAGGATGCAATGATTAACTATCCGGTTGTAGTCTAGATTCACTAATGCGTCCTAACGACTCTGTCAGGACACTAATGCACATCCTAGATCCCTACAACCAACGCTCTGATACCATCTGTAGCGACCCGACAAAACCGTCATTGACGGCGCCACTAACTTAGGTCCCGTTACGTGGTCGTAGTCCCTATATGAGACTCGTTTGACCAAAATTACGTCGCATTCATTTGAAAAGTACAAGACTTACAAAGTTTAGTTTGCCAAACGGATTGACTACAAGTTTAAGTTTACGAAAGTATAATGTATAAATGAAATAAACTGGCGACATAATGTAAGTTGAAAATCACGGTTGCTATAAATAGCGTAAGTCTGTAGACCAAAGTTTGAATCCAAAGGTGCTATCACTAGCGTATGTATGTATGTATGTATGTATGCTTGACTCCAAGCACGAAATCAAAGTGTATGCATGTATGCTTGACACCAAGCAAGTATGAGTGTACGCGGAAGCATGTAACAAAATGCCAAGTATGAACCTGAGAAACATATAGAAAACTGTCAACGAAAAACGTTGGTGAAATCATAGGTGTTTTAGTAAACGTTGTATTTGAACCACAAGATTTAATATAAGATGATTATCAAAATCATTTGCGTTCCAAAGTTGTTGTTTGTATCCCGGGCACCCAATTATCAAACTTAACTGTTTTGCACCCTTTGCGTAGTGTTAGAACATACACTAGACCCGAAAATATATTTCATCCGCTAAAGGTAGCGAACCGTCCGAATGAGGCTCGTCAAGCCCATGTGATCACATAATATAAGTTCACGTTTACACCCTGTAAGTGTAACTAATGATAATTGAATTGAGGCTTTTTGTTCAAACCCGTACGTGGAATGTTCGTTTCCGTACTTGTGTTCAAAGTGTAAAAGTATGTAGTATAAAACCGTATACGTTTCTCATCCCATGATTTAAAAGTATAAAAGTTGTTGAAAGATGGGACTATGATCTCACCTCGAGTGCACGAGTATAAAAGTACTTCACAAAGTAAACGTGTGCATGATAGTTGCTTAGCCTTGACCTAAACAAGTAAGTTGTATCAATTAACCGGTTACGACGCAAGGTCGGGTGAAATGTGCTCAATTAGTCCTATGGCTCGTTACGACTCGAATAGTATAGCATGTGAATCACATTGTCAAGTTTCATGCAAGAATCAAGTATAAAAGAAGATTAGAACGATTGCATAAACGTTTGGTTAAGTTTAACTAAAAGTCAAACTCGGTTAAGTCAAAGTCAACGAAAAAGTCAACACATTCGGGTCGGATCCCGAACTACTTTTCTGTGCTAATTATTCATATATAAGCATGTTCGAACAAGTTTCATGTGAATCGGAGGTCCATAGCATGCCACACATTTTTCGTATATTGGACAAGCAAGACAGAATCAAACCATGCCTATTGTCGCGCCGCGACAAAGGCTGGCCGCGCCGCGGCGAATAACGGGTGCTGGTACCTGGTCAGTCTCAATTGTCTAAGTCCCAAACCCAAAATTCAAACAAACACAAAACACAACCCGTAAACACTTAGAATACGTATCTTATATCGTTGGAAAGCTCTTTTGACAAGGAATATAACTAACCACTTTTTATCAAGCAAAAACATCAAATACAATAACCGAAATCTCGTCAAGTGATCATTAAAGGTTTGTTTTCAAAGTTTCAAGTTCACAAAAAGCACTTTAAGATTCGAGAATCCAATTCACGCATATGATACGCCGTTTTGAAGGTAATGAAACATACATTACAACTAAACACTTACTAATAACATTTCATGGCATTCAAAACATCGAAAGTTCGTTTTAAGTCTATCAAACCCTAACCAAAATTCACAAAAATCAATAATCATGTGTTTGAAGTTTTCTTAATCAACCTACGCATCAAAACGAAGCTAGTGATACTAGTAACACAATTAAAACATGAACTTTAACAATTTGACAACATTAACTCATCCAAAATCAAAGATGAAGTACACCCATTTTCAAGTTCATGCTAGTTACTCTAAAACAACAAATCGAGCAAACAAAACATATATTCATGTTATACTTGAGCCATAGACACTAACTAACACCATTTCAAGTATATAAAACGAATTTAGAGAAATCTAGAGTTTTAGAAATGTTACCCAAATGTGATGAAACTGGTACCAAAATGTAGAGGATGAAGAGAGGATCACGAATATGTAATTTGTTTTGATGTTTGCTTCCTTGAAAAGATTTGGATGATGATTCTTTGTTGAGAGGATTTGAGAGAAAAAGGAAGTTGTAAGAATGGTGGTGGGTGTTCAAATGAATGAATGGTGGAGATGGTGGGTTGACTAGTTGACCTAGTCAACTAGTTTGCCCACTAGCCAACTTTGGTCCCTCGAGTTTAAAGCGGGTGCGGAAATTAACCAAACGAATTATTTTAAAAACGCTAGAGTAAACGAGTGATCTTATAATTAAATAACGGGAATATTAAGAACGTAAGTTAACGAAAGACACGAATTTAGATAACAAAAGATATTATCTAAAAAAAAGACGGTGTTAAAATAAATTTAACAGAAAAACGCGGGATGTTACATTACCTACACCTTAAAAGAAATTTCGTCCCGAAATTTAGTTGGAAGCAATAGTTGATGTCTTTTCCTCGAGACCTAATGTTGTCAATTCTACAATTGAGTGATGGGCAGAGCGAAAGGACGATATAAACGCTTGAAGACATGCTACGAGCATGTGTTATTGATTTCGGAAACAGTTGGGATCGACACCTACCGTTAGCAGAATTTTCTTACAACAACAGCTACCATTCAAGCATTGAGATGGCGCCGTTTGAAGCACTTTATGGTAGAAAGTGCAGGTCTTCGATTTATTGGAGTGAAGTGGGGGATAGACAGATTACAGGTCCGGAGATAATACAAGAAACTACCGAGAAGATCATCCAAATTCAACAACGGTTGAAACCGCCCAAAGTCGACAAAAGAGCTACGCTGACATTAAAAGAAAAAGATATAGAATTTGAAATTGGAGAGATGGTCATACTTAAAGTTGCACCTTGAAAAGGTGTTATTCGATTTGGTAAATGAGGGAAATTAAATCCAAGGTATATTGGACCATTCAAGATTATTGATCGTGTCGGACCAGTAGCTTACCGACTTGAGTTACCTCAACAACTCGCGGCTGTACATAACACTTTCCATGTCTCGAATTTGAAGAAATGTTCTGCTAAAGAAGACCTCACTATTCTGTTAGACGAAATCCAAATCAATGAAAAACTTCAATTCATCGAAGAACCCATCGAAATAATGGATCGTGAGGTTAAAAGACTTAAGCAAAACAAGATACCAATTGTTAAGGTTCAATGGAATGCTTGTAGAGGACCTGAGTTCACCTGGGAATGAGAAGATCAGATGAAGAAGAAATACCCGCACCTATTTCCAGAAGATACGTCAACACCTCCAACTGCTTAAAATTTCGGGACGAAATTTATTTAACGGGTAGGTACTGTAGTGACCCGAACTTTTCCATGTTTATATATATTAAATGAAATGGTTATTTACATGATTAAGTGTTTCCAACATGTTAAGCAATCAAACTTGTTAAGACTTGATTAATTGAAATAGGTTTCATATAGACAATTGACCACCCAAGTTGACCAGCTATTCACGAACGTTAAAATTTGTAAGAACTATATGATGACATATATATGGATATATATATATATATATATATATATATATATATATATATATATATATATATATATATATATATATATATATATATATATATATATATATATATATATATATATATATATATATATATATATATATATATATATATATATATATATATATATATAATTAACATGATATTATGATAAGTAAGTATCTCATTAGGTATTTTAACAATTAGTTATATACACAAAAAGTGAGACTATTGAATTAAGAAACTCGAAAACGATATATATAACGATTATCGTTATAACAACGTCTTACTAAGTACATATGAATCATATTAAGATATTGATACAATTTGTTAAACATGATAAATGATAAGTAAATATATTATTAAGTGTATTAACAATGAACTACATATGTAAAAACAAGACTACTAACTTAAGGATTTCGAAACGAGGCATATATGTAACGATTATCGTTGTAACGACATTTAATTGTATATATATCATATTAAGATATATTAATACATCATAATATCTTGATAATGTAATAATTTAACATCTCATTAGATATAATAAACGATGGGTTAACAACATTTAACAAGATCGTTAACCTAAAGGTCTCAAAACAACACTTACATATAACGACTAACGATGACTTAACGACTCAGTTAAAATGTATATACATGTAGTGTTTTAATATGTATTCATACACTTTTGAAAGACTTCAAGACACTTATCAAAGTACTTCTACTTAACAAAAATGCTTACAATTACATCCTCATTCATTTTCATCAATAATTCTATTCGTATACACTCGTATTTGTACTCGTACAATACACAGCTTCTAAATGTATTTACTATTGGTATATACACTCCAATGATCAGCTCTTAGCAGCCCATGAGAGTCACCTAACCATGTGGGAACCATCATTTAACATCTAGCATGAAATATCTCACAAAATAACAAACTAATGGAGCCTATATGGATGCTTAAGATTCACGTGAATGGAGGAGTACACAAACACATTCATTTTCAATTTTTCTTGAATCAAATTACTCTCTCTCTCTCTCTCAAGTGTTCTTACATTGTTCTAAGTGTTCTTCATCATATTCATCAAAATCTAGCTCAATATAGTTCATAAATCCATACATAAACCAAGATACAAAACAACTACTCAAGAACACACCAACAACACTTCCAAGTTTGCTAGCTTGCTTTCAATCTTGCAAATCCATTTCAAGTGATCATCCAAACTCAAGAAATCTTTCTTATTTACAGTAAGATATCTCTCTAATACAAGGTAGTACTCATATTCAAACTTTGATTCAATTTCTATAACTATAACAATCTTATTTCGAGTGAAAATCTTACTTGAATTGGTTTTCATGTCATGATTTTGCTTCAAGAACTATCAAGCCATCCAAGGATCCTTTGAAGCTAGATCTATTTTTCTAATTTTCAATAGGTTTATCCACAAAACTTGAGGTAGTAATGATGTTCATAACATCATTCGATTCATATATATATAACTACCTTATTCGAAGGTTTAAACTTGTAATCACTAGAACATAGTTTAGTTAATTCTAAACTTGTTCGCAAACAAAAGCTAATCCTTCTAACTTGACTTTTAAAATCAACTATACACATGTTCTATATCTATATTATATGCTAACTTAATGATTTAAAACCTGGAAACACGATGAACACCATAAAATCGGATATACGCCGTCGTAGTGAAACCGGGGCTGTTTTGGTTTGGATAATTAAAAACTATGATAAACTTTGATTTAAAAGTTGTTCTTCTGGGAAAATGATTTTTCATATGAACATGAAATTGTATTCAAAAATCTTGGTTAAATTCAAAGTGAAAGTATGTTTTTCAAAATGGTCATCTAGACGTCGTTCTTTCGACTGAAATGACTACCTTTACAAAAAAGACTTGTAACCTGTATTTCTGACTATAAAATTATACTTTTTCAGTTTATATTCATAAACTTAAATTCAATATGAAACCATAGCAACTTGAATCACTAAAAGCGGATTTAAAACGAAGAAGTTATGGGTAAAACAAGATTGGATAATTTTGCTTGTTGTAGCTACGTGAAAATTTGTAACAAATCTATATTAATCAAATTCTAGCTAACTCATATTGTATTATACATGTATTCTAATATATTATGTAATCTTGGGATACCATAGACACGAATACAATGTTTTGACATATCATATCGACCCATCTATATATATATTTTGGAACAACCATAGACACTCTATATGCAGTAATGTTGGAGTTAGCTATACAGGGTTGAGGTTGATTCCAAAATATTATATATACTTTGAGTTGTGATCTAGCCTGAGGCTTGTATACACGAGGTCGTGGATTGATTCGAGATATTATATATTGCTTTATTTCTGTACATCTAACTGTGAACAACTAGTTGTAGGTTACTAACGATGACAGCTGACTTAATAAACTTAAAACGATAAAACGTATTAAAAAAATGTTGTAAATATATTTTGAACATATTTTGATATATATATACATATTTGTTATATGTTCGTGAATCGACCAGTGGCCAAGTATTACTTCGCGACGAAGTAAAAATCTGTGAAAGTGAGTTATAGTCCCACTTTTAAAATCTAATATTTTGGGATGAGAATACATGCAATTTTATAAATTTTTTACGAAATAGACACAAGTAAATGAAACTACATTATATGTGAAATGTCCCGTTCTTATTGATTAAAAACGTTCCATATTAATTGATTTCGTTGCGAGGTTTTGACCTCTATATGAGACGTTTTTCAAAGACTGCATTCATTTTTAAAACAAACCATAACCTTTATTTCATCAATAAAGGTGTAAAAAGCTTTACGTAGATTATCAAATAATGATAATCTAAAATATCCTGTTTACACACGACCATTACATAATGGTTTACAATATAAATATGTTACAACAAAATAAGTTTCTTGAATGCAGTTTTTACACAATATCATACAAGCATGGACTCCAAATCTCGTCCTTATTTAAGTATGCGATAGCGGAAGCTCTTAATAATCACCTGAGAATAAACATGCTTAAAACTTCAACAAAAATGTTGGTGAGTTATAGGTTTAACCTATATATATCAAATCATAATAATAGACCACAAGATTTCATATTTCAATACACATCCCATACATAGAGATAAAAATCATTCATATGGTGAACACCTGGTAACCGACATTAAGAAGATGCATATATAAGAATATCCCCATCATTCCGGGACACCCTTCGGAAATGATATAAATTTCGAAGTACTAAAGCATCTGGTACTTTGGATGGGGTTTGTTAGGCCCAATAGATCTATCTTTAGGATTCGCGTCAATTAGGGTGTCTGTTCCCTAATTCTTAGATTACCAGACTTAATAAAAAGGGGCATATTCGATTTCGATAATTCAACCATAGAATGTAGTTTCACGTACTTGTGTCTATTTTGTAAATCATTTATAAAACCTGCATGTATTCTCATCCCAAAAATATTAGATTTTAAAAGTGGGACTATAACTCACTTTCACAGATTTTTACTTCGTCGGGAAGTAAGACTTGGCCACTGGTTGATTCACGAACCTATAACAATATATACATATATATCAAAGTATGTTCAAAATATATTTACAACACTTTTAATATATTTTGATGTTTTAAGTTTATTAAGTCAGCTGTCCTCGTTAGTAACCTACAACTAGTTGTCCACAGTTAGATGTACAGAAATAAATCGATAAATATTATCTTGAATCAATCCACGACCCAGTGTATACGTATCTCAGTATTGATCATAACTCAAACTATATATATTTTGGAATCAACCTCAACCCTGTATAGCTAACTCCAACATTCACATATAGAGTGTCTATGGTTGTTCCGAAATATATATAGATGTGTCGACATGATAGGTCGAAACATTGTATACGTGTCTATGGTATCTCAAGATTACATAATATACAATACAAGTTGATTAAATTATGGTTGGAATAGATTTGTTACCAATTTTCACGTAGCTAAAATGAGAAAAATTATCCAATCTTGTTTTACCCATAACTTCTTCATTTTAAATCCGTTTTGATTGAATCAAATTGCTATGGTTTCATATTGAACTCTATTTTATGAATCTAAACAGAAAAAGTATAGGTTTATAGTCGGAAAAATAAGTTACAAGTCATTTTTGTAAAGGTAGTCATTTCAGTCGAAAGAACGACGTCTAGATGACCATTTTAGAAAACATACTTCCACTTTGAGTTTAACCATAATTTTTGGATATAGTTTCATGTTCATAATAAAAATAATTTTCTCAGAAAAACAACTTTTAAATCAAAGTTTATCATAGTTTTTAATTAACTAACCCAAAACAGCCCGCGGTGTTACTACGACGGCGTAAATCCGGTTTTACGGTGTTTTTTTGTGTTTCCAGGTTTTAAATCATTAAGTTAGCATATCATATAGATATAGAACATGTGTTTAGTTGATTTTGAAAGTCAAGTTAGAAGGATTAACTTTTGTTTGCAAACAAGTTTAGAATTAACTAAACTATGTTCTAGTGATTACAAGTTTAAACCTTCGAATAAGATAGCTTTATATATATGAATCGAATGATGTTATGAACATCATTACTACCTTAAGTTCCTTGAATAAACCTACTGGAAAAGAGAAAAATGGATCTAGCTTCAACGGATCCTTGGATGGCTCGAAGTTCTTGAAGCAGAATCATGACACGAAAACAAGTTCAAGTAAGATCATCACTTGAAATAAGATTGTTATAGTTATAGAAATTGAACCAAAGTTTGAATATGATTATTACCTTGTATTAGAATTATAACCTACTGTAAGAAACAAAGATTTATTGAGGTTGGATGATCACCTTACAAGATTGGAAGTGAGCTAGCAAACTTGAAAGTATTCTTGATTTTATGTAACTAGAACTTGTAGAATTTATGAAGAACACTTAGAACTTGAAGATAGAACTTGAGAGAGATCAATTAGATGAAGAAAATTGAAGAATGAAAGTGTTTGTAGGTATTTTTGGTCGTTGGTGTATGGATTAGATATAAAGGATATGTAATTTTGTTTTCATGTAAATAAGTCATGAATGATTACTCATATTTTTGTAATTTTATGAGATATTTCATGCTAGTTGCCAAATGATGGTTCCCACATGTGTTAGGTGACTCACATGGGCTGCTAAGAGCTAATCATTGGAGTGTATATACCAATAGTACATACATCTAAAAGCTGTGTATTGTACGAGTACGAATACGGGTGCATACGAGTAGAATTGTTGATGAATCTGAACCAGGATGTAATTGTAAGCATTTTTGTTAAGTAGAAGTATTTTGATAAGTGTATTGAAGTCTTTCAAAAGTGTATAAATACATATTAAAACACTACATGTATATACATTTTAACTGAGTCGTTAAGTCATCGTTAGTCGTTACATGTAAGTGTTGTTTTGAAACCTTTAGGTTAACGATCTTGTTAAATGTTGTTAACTCAATGTTTATAATATAAAATGAGATTTTAAATTATTATATTATCATGATATTATCATGTATGAATATCTCTTAATATGATATATATATACATTAAATGCTTTTACAACGATAATCGTTACATATATGTCTCGTTTAAAAATCATTAAGTTAGTATTCTTGTTTTTACATATGTAGTTCATTGTTAATATACTTAATGATATGTTTACTTATCATAGTATCATGTTAACTATATATATATCCATATATATGTCATCATATAGTTTTTACAAGTTTTAACGTTCGTGAATCACCGGTCAACTTGGGTGGTCAATTGTCTATATGAAACATATTTCAATTAATCAAGTCTTAACAAGTTTGATTGCTTAACATGTTGGAAACATTTAATCATGTAAATATCAATCTCAATTAATATATATAAACATGGAAAAGTTCGGGTCACTACAGTACCTACCCGTTAAATAAATTTCGTCCCGAAATTTTAAGCTGTTGAAGGTGTTGACGAATCTTCTGGAAATAGATGCGGGTATTTCTTCTTCATCTGATCTTCATGCTCCCAGGTGAACTCGGGTCCTCTACGAGCATTCCATCGAACCTTAACAATTGGTATCTTGTTTTGCTTAAGTCTTTTAACCTCACGATCCATTATTTCGACGGGTTCTTCGATGAATTGAAGTTTTTCGTTGATTTGGATTTCATCTAACGGAATAGTGAGATCTTCTTTAGCAAAACATTTCTTCAAATTTGAGACGTGGAAAGTGTTATGTACAGCTGCGAGTTGTTGAGGTAACTCAAGTCGGTAAGCTACTGGTCCGACACGATCAATAATCTTGAATGGTCCAATATACCTTGGATTTAATTTCCCTCGTTTACCAAATCGAACAACGCCTTTCCAAGGTGCAACTTTAAGCATGACCATCTCTCCAATTTTAAATTCTATATCTTTTCTTTTAATGTCAGCGTAGCTCTTTTGTCGACTTTGGGCGGTTTTCAACCTTTGTTGAATTTGGATGATCTTCTCGGTAGTTTCTTGTATAATCTCCGGACCCGTAATCTGTCTATCCCCCACTTCACTCCAACAAATTAGAGATCTGCACTTTCTACCATAAAGTGCTTCAAACGGCGCCATCTCAATGCTTGAATGATAGCTGTTATTGTAGGAAAATTCTGCTAACGGTAGATGTCGATCCCAACTGTTTCCGAAATCAATAACACATGCTCGTAGCATGTCTTCAAACGTTTGTATCGTCCTTTCGCTCTGCCCATCAGTTTGTGGATGATAGGCAGTACTCATGTCTAGACGAGTTCCTAATGCTTGCTGTAATGTCTGCCAGAATCTTGAAATAAATCTGCCATCCCTATCAGAGATAATAGAGATTGGTATTCCATGTCTGGAGACGACTTCCTTCAAATACAGTCGTGCTAACTTTTCCATCTTGTCATCTTCTCTTATTGGTAGGAAGTGTGCTGATTTGGTGAGACGATCAACTATTACCCAAATAGTATCAAAACCACTTGCAGTCCTTGGCAATTTAGTGATGAAATCCATGGTAATGTTTTCCCATTTCCATTCCGGGATTTCGGGTTGTTGAAGTAGACCTGATGGTTTCTGATGCTCAGCTTTAACCTTAGAACACGTCAAACATTCTCCTACGTATTTAGCAACATCGGCTTTCATACCCGGCCACCAAAAATGTTTCTTGAGATCCTTGTACATCTTACCCGTTACAGGATGTATTGAGTATCTGGTTTTATGAGCTTCTCTAAGTACCATTTCTCTCATATCTCCAAATTTTGGTACCCAAATCCTTTCAGCCCTATACCGGGTTCCGTCTTCCCGAATATTAAGATGCTTCTCCGATCCTTTGGGTATTTCATCCTTTAAATTTCCCTTTTTTAAAACTCCTTGTTGCGCCTCCTTTATTTGAGTAGTAAGGTTATTATGAATCATTATATTCATAGATTTTACTCGAATGGGTTCTCTGTCCTTCCTGCTCAAGGCATCGGCTACCACATTTGCCTTCTCCGGGTGGTAACGAATCTCAAAGTCATAATCATTCAATAATTCAATCCACCTACGCTGCCTCATATTCAGTTGTTTCTGATTAAATATGTGTTGAAGACTTTTGTGGTCGGTATATATAATACTTTTAACCCCATATAAGTAGTGCCTCCAAGTCTTTAATTCAAAAACAACCGCGCCTAATTCCAAATCATGCGTCGTATAATTTTGTTCGTGAATCTTCAATTGTCTAGACGCATAAGCAATCACTTAAGTTCGTTGCATTAATACACAACCGAGACCTTGCTTTGATGCGTCACAATAAATCACAAAATCATCATTCCCTTCAGGCAATGACAATATAGGTGCCGTAGTTAGCTTTTTCTTCAATAACTGAAACGCTTTCTCTTGTTCATCATTCCATTCAAATTTTTTTCCCTTTATGCGTTAATGCAGTCAAGGGTTTTGCTATTCTGGAAAAGTCTTGGATGAACCTTCTGTAGTAACCAGCTAGTCCTAAAAACTGGCGTATGTGTTTCGGAGTTTTCGGGGTTTCCCACTTTTCAACAGTTTCTATCTTTGCCGGATCCACCTTAATACCTTCTTTGTTCACTATGTGACCGAGGAATTGAACTTCTTCCAACCAAAATGCACACTTTGAAAACTTAGCGTACAATTCTTCCTTCCTCAATACTTCTAACACCTTTCTCAAATGTTCAATGTGTTCTTGGTCATTCTTTGAGTAAATAAGTATGTCATCAATGAAAACAATGACAAACTTGTCAAGGTATGGTCCACACACTTGGTTCATAAGGTCCATGAACACAGCTGGTGCATTAGTTAAACCAAACGGCATGACCATAAACTCGTAATGACCGTAACGTGTTCTGAAAGCAGTCTTTGGAATATCATCTTCTTTCACCCGCATTTGATGATACCCGGAACGTAAGTCAATCTTTGAATAAACAGACGAGCCTTGTAGTTGATCAAATAAGTCGTCGATTCTCGGTAGTGGGTAGCGGTTCTTGATGGTAAGTTTGTTCAACTCTCGGTAGTCGATACACAACCTGAATGTACCATCTTTCTTCTTGACAAACAAAACAGGAGCTCCCCACGGTGATGTGCTTGGTCGAATGAAACCACGCTCTAAAAGTTCTTGTAATTGGCTTTGCAGTTCTTTCATCTCACTGGGTGCGAGTCTGTAAGGAGCACGAGCTATTGGTGCAGCTCCTGGTACAAGATCTATTTGAAATTCAACGGATCGATGTGGGGGTAATCCCGATAATTCTTTCGGAAATACATCGGGAAATTCTTTTGCAATGGGAACATCATTGATGCTCTTTTCTTCAGTTTGTACTTTCTCGACGTGTGCTAGAACAGCATAGCAACCTTTTCTTATTAGTTTTTGTGCCTTCAAATTACTAATAAGATGTAGCTTCGTGTTGCCCTTTTCTCCGTACACCATTAAGGGTTTTCCTTTTCCTCGTATAATGCGAATTGCATTTTTGTAACAAACGATCTCTGCTTTCACTTCTTTCAACCAGTCCATACCGATTATCACATCAAAACTCGCTAACTCTACTGGTATCAAATCAATCTTAAATGTTTCGCTAACCAGTTTAATTTCTCGATTCCGACATATATTATCTGCTGAAATTAATTTACCATTTGCTAGTTCGAGTAAAAATTTACTATCCAAAGGCGTCAATGTACAACTTAATTTAGCACAAAAATCTCTACTCATATAGCTTCTATCCGCACCCGAATCAAATAAAACGTAAGCAGATTTATTATCAATAAGAAACGTACCCGTAACAAGCTCCGGGTCTTCCTGTGCCTCTGCCGCATTAATATTGAAAACTCTTCCGCGGCCTTGTCCATTCGTGTTCTCCTGGTTCGGGCAATTTCTAATAATGTGGCCCGGTTTTCCACATTTATAACAAACTACATTGGCATAACTTGCTCCGACACTACTTGCTCCGCCATTACTCGTTCCGACACCATTTGTTCCTTTCGTTCTGTTAACCCCTGGTCCGTAGACCTCACACTTCACCGTGCTATGACCATTTCTTTTACACTTGTTGCAAAATTTGGTGCAGAACCCCGAGTGATACTTTTCACACCTTTGGCATAGCTGCTTCTGATTGTTGTTGTTGTTGCGGTTGTTATTGTTGTTGGGATGATTGTTGTAGTTACTGTTGTTGTTGTTGTTGTTGTTGTTGTTGGGCCGTTTGTTGTAGTTGCGATTGATGTTGCGATTGTTGAGATAATTGTTGCGATTATTGTTGTAATTGCTGTTGTTGTTGTATTGGTGATTCTTATCACCGTTTTCCTCCCACTTTCTTTTGACTTGCTTCACATTGGCCTCTTCAGCAGTCTGTTCTTTAATTCTTTCTTCAATCTGGTTCACTAGTTTGTGAGCCATTCTACATGCCTGTTGTATGGAGGCGGGCTCGTGTGAACTTATATCTTCTTGGATTCTTTCCGGTAATCCTTTCACAAACGCGTCGATCTTCTCTTCCTCATCTTCGAATGCTCCCGGACACAATAGGCACAATTCTGTAAATCGTCTTTCGTATGTGGTAATATCAAATCCTTGGGTTCGTAACCCTCTAAGTTCTGTCTTGAGCTTATTGACCTCAGTTCTGGGACGGTACTTCTCGTTCATCAAGTGCTTGAATGCTGACCACGGTAGTGCGTACGCATCGTCTTGTCCCACTTGCTCTAGATAGGTATTCCACCATGTTAACGCAGAACCTGTGAAGGTATGCGTAGCGTACTTCACTTTGTCCTCTTCAGTACACTTACTTATGGCAAACACCGATTCGACCTTCTCGGTCCACCGTTTCAATCCGATCGGTCCTTTGGTTCCATCAAATTCCAAAGGTTTGCAGGCAGTGAATTCTTTGTAGGTGCATCCTACACGATTTCCTGTACTGCTAGATCCAAGGTTATTGTTGGTATGTAGCGCAGCCTGTACTGCGGCTATGTTTGAAGCTAGAAAAGTACGGAATTCCTCTTCATTCATATTCACGGTGTGTCGAGTAGTCGGTGCCATTTCCTTCAAAATAGTCAAATGGAACAAGTTAATCATACAGAATATTAAGAGTAGTTAATAGTATTTCGTAGCATAATATGAACTCATTTATAAAAGCTTTTTCTTCATATTAGCGTTTTATAAGTTTAAATTCGGGTAGTACCTACCCGTTAAGTTCATACTTAGTAGCTAATATACAATTCAACTACTACAATTCTATATGAAAAACTGATTATAATAATATTTCGCGTTCAAACTTTTACACAATATTTTACAAACTTACAATACCGCTTATTTTACATATAGCATGAAATATAGCACACAATAAATTTGATACAAGATGGTTGTGTAGATAATTCTAGCTAGTACACAAGTCGTTCAGCAAAGGCAATAAAGACACGTAATTCATACGTCCAGAAACAAGTCATGCATTTTGGTTTTACTAGGATTACTTCCCATCCTTGGTCTTGTGGAACATAACCGTTATGGCCGTTGATAAGACAGCATGTTGTAACGTCGTCAAAGGGACGAGGGTTACGTAATGTCCAACAGTCCCATAACAATCTAAAAACCTCATTTCTTACCCCAATTACCGACTCCGTCACTTGTGGGAATGTTTTGTTTAATAGTTGTAGCCCGATGTTCTTGTTCTCACTTTGGTGAGAAGCGAACATTACTAATCTGTAAGCATAACATGCTTCTTTATGTTGCATGTTAGTCGCTTTTTATAAATCACGAAGTCCAATATTCGGATATATTGAGTCAAAATAATTTCTTAACCCATTGCGTAAAATAGCATTTGGGTTCCCCGCAATATATGCGTCAAAGTAAACACATCGTAACTTATGGATTTTCCAATGTGATATCCCCCATCTTTCGAACGAAAGCCTTTTATAAACCAAGGCATTCTTGGAATGTTCTTCGAATGTCTTACAAACTGATCTCACCTTAAATAGTTGTGCCGAAGAATTCTGACCGACTCTAGACAAGATTTCATCAATCATGTCTCCGGGCAGGTCTCTTAAAATATTGGGTTGTCTATCCATTTTGTGTTTTTATACTGTAAAATAGACAAGAGTTATATTCATAAAAAAATACTTATTAATACAAGCAATTTTTACATATATCATAAAGCATAAGCACACTATATTACATATATTACACCACACGAATACAACTATCTTATTCCGACTCGCTTGTTTCTTCTTCTTCGATTTTGGTTCGTTTTGCCAAGTTTCTAGGGATATATGATGTTCCCCTAATACGAGCCGTCGTTTTCCACATTGGTTTAGAAAAACCTGGTGGTTTAGAGGTTCCCGGGTCATTGTTACAACTTAAGGACTTCGGGGGTTGACGATACATATAAAGTTCATCGGGGTTAGAATTAGATTTCTCTATTTTTATGCCCTTTCCCTTATTATTTTCTTTTGCCTTTTTAAATTCAGTTGGGGTAATTTCTATAACATCATTGGAATTCTCGTCGGAATCCGATTCATCGGAGAATTGGTAATCCTCCCAATATTTTGCTTCCTTGGCGGAAATACCATTGACCATAATTAACCTTGGTCGGTTGGTTGAGGATTTTCTTTTACTTAACCGTTTTATTATTTCCCCCACCGGTTCTATTTCTTCATCCGGTTCCGATTCTTCTTCCGGTTCCGATTCTTCTTCCTGTTCCGACTCTTCTTCCGGTTCCTCTTCGGGAACTTGTGAATCAGTACACGAATCATTCCAATTTACATTTGACTCTTCATTATTATTAGGTGAGTCAATGGGACGTGTTCTAGAGGTAGACATCTATCACATAATATCAAACGCGTTAAGAGATTAATATATCACATAATATTCACATGTTAAAAATATATAGTTTCCAACAAAATTTGTTAAGCAATCATTTTTCAAGTAAACATGGTCGAAGTCCAGACTCACTAATGCATCCTAACAAATTCGATAAGACACACTAATGCAAAATTCTGGTTCTCTAAGACCAACGCTCGGATACCAACTGAAATGTCCCGTTCTTATTGATTAAAAACGTTCCATATTAATTGATTTCGTTGCGAGGTTTTGACCTCTATATGAGACGTTTTTCAAAGACTGCATTCATTTTTAAAACAAACCATAACCTTTATTTCATCAATAAAGGTTTAAAAAGCTTTACGTAGATTATCAAATAATGATAATCTAAAATATCCTGTTTACACACGACCATTACATAATGGTTTACAATATAAATATGTTACAACAAAATAAGTTTCTTGAATACAGTTTTTACATAATATCATACAAGCATGGACTCCAAATCTCGTCCTTATTTAAGTATGCGACAGCGGAAGCTCTTAATAATCACTTGAGAATAAACATGCTTAAAACGTCAACAAAAATGTTGGTGAGTTATAGGTTTAACCTATATATATCAAATCATAATAATAGACCACAAGATTTCATATTTCAATACACATCCCATACATAGAGATAAAAATCATTCATATGGTGAACACCTGGTAACCGACATTAACAAGATGCATATATAAGAATATCCCCATCATTCCGGGACACCCTTCGGATATGATATAAATTTCAAAGTACTAAAGCATCCGGTACTTTGGATGGGGTTTGTTAAGCCCAATAGATCTATCTTTAGGATTCGCATCAATTAGGGTGTCTGTTCCCTAATTCTTAGATTACCAGACTTAATAAAAAGGGGCATATTCGATTTCGATAATTCAACCATAGAATGTAGTTTCACGTACTTGTGTCTATTTTGTAAATCATTTATAAAACCTGCATGTATTCTCATCCCAAAAATATTAGATTTTAAAAGTGGGACTATAACTCACTTTCACAGATTTTTACTTCGTCGGGAAGTAAGACTTGGCCACTGGTTGATTCACGAACCTATAACAATATATACATATATATCAAAGTATGTTCAAAATATATTTACAACACTTTTAATATATTTTGATGTTTTAAGTTTATTAAGTCAGCTGTCCTCGTTAGTAACCTACAACTAGTTGTCCACAGTTAGATGTACAGAAATAAATCGATAAATATTATCTTGAATCAATCCACGACCCAGTGTATACGTATCTCAGTATTGATCACAACTCAAACTATATATATTTTGGAATCAACCTCAACCCTGTATAGCTAACTCCAACATTCACATATAGAGTGTCTATGGTTGTTCCGAAATATATATAGATGTGTCGACATGATAGGTTGAAACATTGTATACGTGTCTATGGTATCTCAAGATTACATAATATACAATACAAGTTGATTAAGTTATGGTTGGAATAGATTTGTTACCAATTTTCACGTAGCTAAAATGAGAAAAATTATCAAATCTTGTTTTACCCATAACTTCTTCATTTTAAATCCGTTTTGATTGAATCAAATTGATATGGTTTCATATTGAACTCTATTTTATGAATCTAAACAGAAAAAGTATAGGTTTATAGTCGGAAAAATAAGTTACAAGTCGTTTTTGTAAAGGTAGTCATTTCAGTCGAAAGAACGACGTCTAGATGACCATTTTAGAAAACATACTTCCACTTTGAGTTTAACCATATTTTTTGGATATAGTTTCATGTTCATAATAAAAATCATTTTCTCAGAATAACAACTTTTAAATCAAAGTTTATCATAGTTTTTAATTAACTAACCCAAAACAGCCCGCGGTGTTACTACGACGGCGTAAATCCGATTTTACGGTGTTTTTTTGTGTTTTCAGGTTTTAAATCATTAAGTTAGAATATTATATAGATATAAAACATGTGTTTAGTTGATTTTAAAAGTCAAGTTAGAAGGATTAACTTTTGTTTGCGAACAAGTTTAGAATTAACTAAACTATGTTCTAGTGATTACAAGTTTAAACCTTCGAATAAGATAGCTTTATATATATGAATCGAATGATTTTATGAACATCATTACTACCTTAAGTTCCTTGGATAAACCTACTGGAAAAGATAAAAATGGATCTAGCTTCAACGGATCCTTGGATGGCTCGAAGTTCTTGAAGCAGAATCATGACACGAAAACAAGTTCAAGTAAGATCATCACTTGAAATAAGATTGTTATAGTTATAGAAATTGAACCAAAGTTTGAATATGATTATTACCTTGTATTAGAATGATAACCTACTCTAAGAAACAAAGATTTCTTGAGGTTGGATGATCACCTTACAAGATTGGAAGTGAGCTAGCAAACTTGAAAGTATTCTTGATTTTATGTAACTAGAACTTGTAGAATTTATGAAGAACACTTAGAACTTGAAGATAGAACTTGAGAGAGATCAATTAGATGAAGAAAATTGAAGAATGAAAGTGTTTGTAGGTATTTTTGGTCGTTGGTGTATGGATTAGATATAAAGGATATGTAATTTTGTTTTCATGTAAATAAGTCATGAATGATTACTCATATTTTTGTAATTTTATGAGATATTTCATGCTAGTTGCCAAATAATGGTTCCCACATGTGTTAGGTGACTCACATGGGCTGCTAAGAGCTGATCATTGGAGTGTATATACCAATAGTACATACATCTAAAAGCTGTGTATTGTACGAGTACAAATACGGGTGCATACGAGTAGAATTGTTGATGAAACTGAACGAGGATGTAATTGTAAGCATTTTTGTTAAGTAGAAGTATTTTGATAAGTGTATTGAAGTCTTTCAAAAGTGTATAAATACATATTAAAACACTACATGTATATAAATTTTAACTGAGTCGTTAAGTCATCGTTAGTCGTTACATGTAAGTGTTGTTTTGAAACCTTTAGGTTAACGATCTTGTTAAATGTTGTTAACCCAATGTTTATAATATCAAATGAGATTTTAAATTATTATATTATCATGATATTATCATGTATGAATATCTCTTAATATGATATATATACATTAAATATTTTTACAACGATAATCGTTACATATATGTCTCGTTTAAAAATCATTAAGTTAGTAGTCTTGTTTTTACATATGTAGTTCATTGTTAATATACTTAATGATATGTTTACTTATCATAGTATCATGTTAACTATATATATATCCATATATATGCCATCATATAGTTTTTACAAGTTTTAACGTTCGTGAATCACCGGTCAACTTGGGTGGTCAATTGTCTATATGAAACATATTTCAATTAATCAAGTCTTAACAAGTTTGATTGCTTAACATGTTGGAAACATTTAATCATGTAAATATCAATCTCAATTAATATATATAAACATGGAAAAGTTCGGGTCACTACAATATGGGTGAATGATCGAAGCCGAATATGCCCCTTTTTAGCTTGGTAGCCTAAGAATTTGGGAACAGACCCCCAAATTGACGCGAATCCTAAAGATAGATCTATCGAGCCCAACAAGCCCCATTCTGGAATTTGGAATGCTTTAGTACTTCGAAATTATCATGTCCGATGGGTGTCCCGGAATGATGGGGATATTCTATATGCATCTTGTTAATGTTGGTTATCAGGTGTTCACCATATGAATGATTTTTATCTCTATGTATGGGATGTATATTGAAATATGAAATCTTGTGGTCTATTATTACGATTTGATAAATATATAGGTTAAACCTATAACTCACCAACATTTTTTGTTGACGTTTTAAGCATGTTTATTCTCATGTGATTATTAAGAGCTTCCGCTGTTGCATACTAAAATAAGGACAAGATTTGGAGTCCATGCTTGTATGATATTGTGTAAAAACTGCATTCAAGAAACTTATTTTTGATGTAATATATTCTTATTGTAAACCAGTATGTAATGGTAGTGTGTAAACGGTATATTTTAGATTATCGTTATTTGATAATCTACGTAATGCTTTTTAAACCTTTATCGATAAAATAAAGGTTATGGTTGTTTTAAAAATGAATGCAGTCTTTGAAAAACGTCTCATATAGAGGTCAAAACCTCGCGACGAAATCAATTAATATGGAACGTTTATAATCAATATGAACGGGACATTTCAGTTCGGGTTCGGTTCAAAGTGTTAGTCGGGGAAGAGCTAGGTCAAGAAGTCCGTCAAGGAGCAAGAACGTAGTGTTTTAGAATTGTCAACAAGTTGGACACTATAAGTCAAAGTGCCCGAGTCATAAATCGGTTGGGAGCGTATCGACTATGGTGATCGAAGATGCATTGATGTGCCAAAAAGCGGTTCTTGACGAATCTTGGGTTTTAGATTCGGGTGCCTCGTATCATGTTACCCCATACATGAACGAGATTGTGAACTTCAAGGAATACTCCGGTAAGGTTCGAGTTGCGAATGGGAGTACACTTGATATTGTGGGTATTGGTGATCTCGTGGTTAGACACTTGAATTATGCTTGGATCTTGAGGAATGTGCGGTTCGTTCCAAAGCTCAAGAGTCGGTTGATTTCGGTTGGGCAATTGGATGCCGATAATTGTCATGTCATATTTGGAGATCAAAAGTGGGTAGTGTTTAAGGGAGATTATGTGGTTGCTCACGGGTTTAAAAGGGGAACCATGCATATGGTTGAAGTTCCTAAAGAGGAATGGCTAGGTGATTTTGTGGATGTCAAAAGTCTTAACATGCTAATGCTTTCCGGAATTGTTGAGGGATCTTGTTTGAGTGGGAGCTTAAAGGAAGTTGAAGCTAGTGAAAATTCGGGTCGAATTGGGTACACTAGAGCTTTCGGTACTTCGGGTAGATCTTCTCCAATGGCAACTTTGTTGTGGTCGACCGAGGAAGATGAACAAGAGGTTTTCTTAAGAGTCATGGTTGATGATAGATCCGTACAGTGGGAGTTGGCTCGGGATGGAAATCGGGTTTGTCAAAAGACGTGCGCACGTATGTGGTCGGTGTTCTAATGGTGAAAGCAAAGGCGGTTATGTGGAAGATCAAGGATGTGATTGCGTTCTCATACGGCTGCCTTAATGGTGTTATCCACATGTTTGATCTACCGGGGAGTTTATTCTTTGTTGGAAAGTTGAATCGGGTGGATGATATTGTGTACAGGTGGATCGCTTGGCGATGGGGTTAATTGAGTCGGGTCGGACTCAAACGAACCGTTATCTCCTAAACTAAGGAGGTGGGTGCCATAGCCAAAGAGTTGTTATTATTTCCCAAGCTGGTAATATAAAGATCGTATTATAGCTCAGCGGTAATTTTCGGTGTCGAAAGACTTCACTTGTTCGAAGGTTATTGAATGAAGTGCGGCGTGATTTGGGTGCAAATCTGGCGGTATCAAAAGGAGGTATAATTAGCGGGCCAAGTTGTTATTGTGGGATGATGATGTTAATGATGTTAGGTTAAGATGGATGTTGTTTAACGTCTCTTCGAGTGGTAATTGTCGGAGTGCGAAGCGAGTTAAACAAGGATTTGAAAAACGAGAAAAAAATTCGTTGCAGCTTTAAGCCACGCCGCGGCTCCTTTAGCCACGGCGCGGCTTAACACTTGGATTGAGGTTCGAAGGTGCAATGTTGTCGGATTCAAAATCATGCCTTAAGCCACGACGTGGCTCCTCCAGCCGCGGCGCAGCTTAAGCCTAACCGGAAGTCTGACGAGAAAAAACGCGTTTTCTTGTATCCAAAGCTATTTCCTTGTTGAGTTTTGTCTATTTAAGAATCTTATTGTAACCCATACATGTATCAACGAAAATTATCAATAAAAGAGCTCTCTTTCGTGGCCGATGATTAAAGTAATCATTCGTGATTACATATAATCTCGTTATATTCTCTTGTCTTTATCGTTTTTTTGCTAGTTTTTTCATATACATCAACTTTTTTCGTTTATTGTAAGTGGGTTTGATAACCTAGAGTTATCAAGTCTGATTAGGGCTCACGTGTTTTATTCTTAACATTTTTTATTCATAATAAAGGGTTTTAACCAAATCTGTTTTAGCTCAATCACTAACCTCCACATATAGTGCTCTTGTTAATGAAGAACTCTCTTTAAATCAATTCATAATGGGTCCTTTGCTTTATTATAATTTAACTATTCAAGAGGTCACTTTATGTGTTTTTTTGTTGATTCACTGATCACACCTACGTACTAAATACAGTTGTTCTATATGATACTCGTATGCTTTATTCTATAAACACACACAATTGACTTAACAAGTTAACATATTTTGTGATATATAATATTTGTGTTGTACGCCTTTGGGTATTTAGCCCTTTTTGCTTAACTATGGTTCTTTTTGTAGGTGGGTATGCAATTTGTATAATCTTTTATCTATCTATCTATCTATATATCTATCTTTATACATTATATAAAACGTGTGCATTATTCTCACATGTCAGCTCGACATTTCACTCTGCAACATGTTACTACATTATTAAATGATAAGATTTGTTTCGATTACTACATAAGTATTGTTTAAGTTTGAAATTAATAATTAATATCAATTCTTAATAAAGTTGTCAAATTGCATATATATTACGATGTATTTCTTTATTAATATAGTAGGAGTAGTATCATTCATCATCCGTATAACACAAAATAAATTTCTTTATCAACGTTTATTTAGTTTTACAAGTAGGTAATATGATTTCTTTAAAACAATAGAGTTAATTATATAATTGATGTAAATAATCTTATAAATATAGTTGTATCATCATCAATCATATTCTATCCATCCCATATTAATAGTCCAGTATTCCATTTTAAAATGTCTCAAATTAATTATTAACTTTTATAATTAGAAAAAAAGTAAGAAACTTAAGTTTATGCCCTTAATGTATGTGGATATGATTAAAGGGGAAATAAAATGTAAGAGTAAAACTGAAAAGTAAACAGGAAAGATAGTAGAAAGTACAGTACTTTTATGACATTTTCTTAAACTGTATGTTTTTTTGCCTGTAATCTATTAATATATGGGACAGAGGGAGTATCATTCTATCATCTATACGATACAAAAGTAATTGTCTTTATCACCTTTACTTAACAAAACTTACGTAAAATGATTTCTATAAAAAACAACAAAGAATTAATTATGCAAATATAATTGCAACATACGAGCTCATAAAACTTCCGTACAACACACAAACTCATTAAAACTTCCATGCGTAGCTCATACGCTTATAAAACTACTGTGTAACGCACGAAGTCTTAAAATTAATATACTATAAATATACTTTTAAGTGGATTACTTCTTAATTAGTACGTATACTATAAATATATAAAATATTAAACTAGTATAATTTTTGTATGTTCATCTAATGATTTGATATTTCAGACGTCTTTTTACCGGTAAAACAAACTACTTATAGTAGTTGGGTTATTGATGATACGAAATAAGCTTCGATTGGGGACCATAATCTAGCTATAATTGATGTTTTATATTTTTGTTATATATGCATCCAATGAAAATGTACTTATATAAAAAAAAAAAAATTTAAACCCACTTGATAAAAAAATATTACAATATAATGCATGTGTTTTTATATGCAGGTCAATATTCAATTATAAAAAGTATTTAAAAAGTCAATGATTTAAGTGGCCTAAATACATGTTGAAAGTTAAGCGTATATGTTCCATCAATCAAACAATTTCACTGTATATTAGTTGTGGTGAAAGTGATGTTTAGCTTTTTTATTTTAAACAGTCCTATGGGCTTCATTGATCACTGCAAATCTGCGATCAACAACATTATGTATTACTTAATTTGTTTTTGAAAGAAAAAGATTATAGGTGTGACCGAGTGGAGATGGTCAAGTTTGACTTTTCATCCTATTAGTCAAAATTTAACAAAAAAATGGTTACTACTAATTACGTTAAATCAGTGTCGAATCTAAGAATCGTAGTCACATATGTCACCAATTTAAAGCTCAATAAAATTTATACTATTCAATAGCGTCATTCAAATTTACATTAATAAATGGTATCACTAGTTAAAAGTATTATTAGACTAATAGGTAGCTACTACAAAATCGTGTCAAAAATCTTAGCAAATCGCATCAAAAAGGTAATCTATAAAATTATCGGACTTGACCAAAGTGCCTTCAACAAGGGACGTCAAAACTTTGATGGTATTAGTTGCAAACTAATGTATTGACGACCTCAAAAGGAACAAAAGGAATAGTTTGGTTTTTAAAGCTGACTTTGCGAAAGCTTTTGACAGCTTAAATTGGCATTTTCTTGACTCGGTTATGGTATGTATGAGCTTTGGACAAAAATGGAGGATGTGGATAAGTGAGTGTCTCAAATCTGCTGCAATTTCTATATTAGTAAATGGATCTCCAACTAAGGAGTTCCATCTCGACTAGTTATTCATAATTGCACCTGAAGCACTAAATCGACTAGTTAAGAAGGTTGTTGATCTGAGAATGTACAAAGGAATTGAAGTGGTTCAAGATAGGATTGTTGTTTCTCATCTACAATACGTGAAAAAAATTCATTTTCTTTAAGGAGTGGAGTAGACGCAATGTGTGTAGTCTTGTAGAAATCCTTCAATGATTTGAGAAAGCCTCGAGACATAAAGTAAACTACTCTAAAAGCAGCTTATTTGGTATTCGCATTTAAGTATTTCGAATGAATCTTTGAAAGACATGGCCAACTACATGACTTGTAGCACCGGTTCTCTACCCTTCACATATATCGGTTTTTCCATTGGATGTGAAATAAAATAAAAAAGGAATGGGATTTCGCGGTGGAAAAGTTCAAGAAACGTTTGTCGGATTGAAAAGCTAATTCTATGTCTTTCGGTGGGCGAATCACCCTCATTAAATCGGTACTTAGTAGCCTTCCGTTGTATGCTTTCTTACTATTCCACGCCTTCAAGTATCATCAACTTTCTCGAAGGTTTGAGACGAAAATTCTTTTAGGGCAGGTCGGGTGATAATGCTAAAATGTCATGGGTTTAATGGGAAACAATCCTTTCTCCATATGGCGGGGCGGGTTTTATATAAGTATAATTTGCATTACTTGAAAAATGGTGGTGGCGTTTTCGCCTAGAAAAAGATGTTTTTGGGACTCAATTATCAAAAGTATTCATGGTCGGGAGGGTGGTGTGGGTTCAAATGGTCATAATACCATTATCATCTCTGGTTCGATTTGGAAAAGTATTGCTTCGGTTAACTTAGGGTTTTGCTAAATTGAACATCCATTATGCTAACTCTTTTGTAAGGTAATAAACAATGGCGAAGACATATTCTTTTGAAGGACACATGGCTTAGGAGTCAACTGTTATGCGATCATTTTGATAGACTTTACAAGTTTGAAGTCAGCAAGAATGCTTTAGTCAAGGAAAGAATTGCAAGAAATTGTTCGGTCATAGATGATATTTGTAACTGGAACCGTGAACCAACAGGCAGATCCCTATCCGAGTTGCAGTCATTGGAAGCATAGGTTCTATCTTTTGGTTTTAGAAGCCAAGATAAACACACTTGGAAATGGTCTCTTCATAGAATCGGTAAATTTTCTTCGCGTGTTTTAAATGATATCATTAACGACAGGTTGCTTGCATGTTTTAAATTCGTCTACAGCAACGACACGAAACAAACTGTTACCACAAAAGATCGAGGTATTCATTTAGAGAGCGTTAAGGAACCGTCTTCATGTTAGAACAGAGCTAGACAAGAAAGGAATTGATCTTGATTCAACTAGATGCCCGGTGTGTGACAATGACGTTGAAACTTTAGAGCATATTCTCTTAAATTGTGCGTTCACAAAGGATATATGGCAAAGACTTTTCCATAGGTGGGCTCAGATTTATCACCCACTCTAATCGATCGATCATCTACTATCCGGGAGCCCACCACAAGTAAATAATGTCACTGTGTGGCAAGCTTGTGTGTGGGTTTGCGCGTATAAGATTTGGCACAACATAAACAATAAGCTATTTCAAATTTTGGATTGGTTGGTCCGATTTGTTTTCCAAGAAATTCAAGTCCGTAGCTACGAGTGGATATCAAATCGGTTGAAGAGAAATTCCTTCGATTGGCTCCGATGGTCTCTTAATCCATACACTATAGAAGATCATAGTTAATCGTAAAATTGTTTGCTTTTCGTCTCGAGTTTATTTGCTTTTCGTTATTAGTATATGTGGTATATGTTAATTGTTTATCCGTTTAATAGGTTAATATTTTAGATCCGCGGATTCTCGGCCTTTTCTCCAAGGCTCCCATTGTAAATCTTCAATTCGAGTATATCAATATTAGTTGGATGCTTTTAAAAAAAGTCCATTTTTTCCCAATAAAATCGTGTATTTTATTGGTAGCGCGTGATACTGGTCATTACATATTACATCTGCCTTTGGGCTAAATTAATTATATGTTCAATATAAATTATTTCAAAATGACGCTTCTTGCATTTTTAAACCAAAATTATACAGGTAAGCACAATTTTATAATGCTCAACAATACTTGGAAGTTATGGGTCCTCATGCAACCCGTACCAGAGTAGGCCCTGATGGTTATTGGTTTGTTTACTACAAATATTTTGTGCATGATGGCTCAAAATGTCAATCTCCATCTTTTAAATAACATTTTTTAATTTTATATAACAATTATTATCCACTAAGAATCTTGGATGTTATGAGAAGACTCCAACAATCCGGGGTATTATTGTCTTTATGAAATTGTCCTTAAATATGAAAAGTGGCCAAGTTGTGCATGCCTAGCGTGTTTTGTAGAGTGTAGATCAAAAATAAACGATGTAAGATTGCACTATAACAAGTAGTAGGCCCTTATAATAATATTTATATCCATGAAAACATGCCGTATATAAATCTACATGCACCTTTCTAAGTGCTTGCAAAATCTACAACCAAAAAAAAAAAAAAAATCAACTTTTTTCTTTTTCTTGTGAGACAATGAAAACCCGAAGAGGAAAACGCTCTGAGGTATGTTTTGAACAATTATTTGGATAAAAAGGTAGAAAAAAAATGGTGAAAAGTTTTGATCTTTATGAAGGGTGTGTTTATTTTTAGGCATTTTGGCCATCAATGGTGATGAAGAAATGGCTAAACATTCAGCCGAAAAATAATGATTTTAGTGAAGATGAAGTTGATACAGAAACTGAAAGTGAAGATGATGGTATATATAAGTTATATATTAACATCATCAAATTTCAAAAGGTAATACCTTTTAAGCTTTTTTGGTTGTTTCTAATTTTTTTTTTCTTTTCAAAATTTCCCAGTTAGCTCTGTTAAAGAAGAACAAATGGATTTTGTTAAGATTCAAGCTCGCCGAACACAGAGAAACATGACTTCATGTACTAATCATGCACAAGATGGTAACATTTTGGTTGTGTGGCAAATTTTTTTTTCTTTCTTTGAGTATCTTACAAGAACCACAAGCTTTCACCTTTTGGTAAAGTGAAAATGACCATATATGCTCATCATAGCAATCTTTTGCGCGGTTAATATGATCCACAAACGCCCGGATTCTATTATTAGAGCACGAGATGCCGGTGTATATTTTTCAGTGTCCATTTTAAGTTCGAAAATGGACCTTGAAATTGATTAAAGTGAGGTGTCGTTCGGTGTTCATTTCGTTGTACATCTCAAGGTCGAATATGACGTGTGAAAATAGAATAATTTAAAAATAAGAAAAACAAAAGAAAATCTTATTAAACCCACTGTCTCTTAACGACTTCGGCAACCGACGGCAAGATTAACGCCGGCCCGGTGTCGACCAACGGTTGATTCCGGCGTCGGTGAGGGACGACGGCAAAAAGAAACAGCAGACACCGAGTGCTCTTACTCCATCTGTCTGTCCTGGTCAAAACGTCCACTTTACTGGACACATAGTTTTAAGAAATTCGTTACTTACAATTTTCACCAATCAAGTTTTATCTCTACCTAAAGTCTGTTCTTATTTGTTAAACAACAAAGTGGACATTTATAACGAGACAATCTAAAATAGTAACATGGATATTTGTAATGGATTAAGTGATATTTACAATCTAAAATAGTAACATGGATATTTATAATGGACAGATTGAGTAATATTAATTAACCCAAAATTCTTGATAGTTCTTTTCTTACTGTTTCATAAGTTTCAATTACTGTTATTGTATTGTATGTATGTAACTTGGCAACTTGTATGGCCTAAAAACAAAAATTGTTACTGAATCCTGATGAAGAATGAGTACGATACATTAGCAATAAAGGAACTTTTTTACAAAAAAATAGAAAATTATAAGTTTGTTACATAAAATAGAGTTTCGGGTAAGATTTGTCACCGTTTCATTCACTTATGACTTAACCATTGAATTATGGCTTTGATTCAGGGATCCCAGCAAAAGGAACCATAAAACATAAGAGGCGACAATCAGAGACGATGCGTGTTCATTATATTAAAACAAAAGATGTGAGGTTTGGCTCTAGAATATATAGTTATTACCAGACTTTTTTGTACTTCTAAAAATGATTTTGTGATTATAATATCACCTGTTTATTAATTATTAAAATGCAGAATGACAATTGGGACATGGAATGTTGCTGGAAGGCTCCCTAACGAAGATCTTGAAATCGATGAGTGGCTTTGTATGCAACAACCAGCTGATATCTACATTCTTGGGTAATAATCCATTTCATAAACCATAAAGTTTGACTTTTTAAGTCAAACAGATAATGTTCACACTTCAAAAGTGATGTTAATTGAGTAATTTAGATAGATTCAAGTGCTATTTTCTTGAAATCTTGAATCTTTGAATAAAAAAGGAATGAACTTTTTAAATATTTGTAGTAACTTCATATGAGTAATCTGAAACTTGAAAGAAACAAGTTTGACTTTATTAGTCAAAGCACCTTCTTGTTCTGAATCAAGAATTACTTTTACAGTTTCCAGGAAGTTGTCCCCTTAAGTGCTGGGAATGTTTTGGGAGCCGAAACTCGAAGACCGATATTAAAATGGGAAGAGATCATTCGAAAAGCATTAAACAAATCACCCGAGCGAGTAGCCATACATAAAAGCTACAGTGCTCCAACTTCTCCAATTATGAACAACAATGGTGATATGGGGTCCACAAAGATAATAATCGCGCCTGAACCACAAGTGATTAATATATTAACTTGGCCCGAAAAAGCATTGGACATAAAACCAAAGATTATTTCTACTGGCGCAAAGCTAAGAAGGGTGTTAAGTAGCTCTGCAAGAGTAAGTTCTGATTGGTTCGCACCACAAGATGTTATCGGTGGGTTAAAACGGGTGCACCATAGCTCGGGTGATTTGGGTCTGCTTTGGACCGAGCAGCAAGAGAGGACCGACATGGTTGTATCACTTAAAGATGCATCGCAACAAGTTTTGGAAGAAGAGGATGATTTTGTTGAAGATTTACCTGAAATGGAACGCGAGAAATTGCCTTTAGATGATCAAATATACTCAAATCATAGGTACCAACATCTTTTATCCCTTTTCCTACGGATCATTAAGTGTATACTGGGGCCATTTCGACCCATTTATGTAAATGGTCATTTTGGGTTATGTTTGATGGGGCAATTTAGACCCATTTTAGTGTATGATGCAGCACATGCTAATTGTTGAAGATATATTTCAGGTATGTAAGGATCGTTAGTAAGCAAATGGTGGGGATATACATTTCAATATGGGTCCGAAAAAGGCTGAGAAGGCGTATAAACAACTTAAAAGTTGCACCAGTTGGTGTCGGGCTTATGGGCTACATGGGTAACAAGGTAATTGGCTCGGTCTCAAGCTTGCCTAGATTTTTTGTACGTGATTCGTTCAACATACGGGTGGCAATTTCAACCCATTTATCTGAAAATGGGTTGATTTGGGTTAAGTTTTATCTAATGGATCAACTGACTAAAATAAAAAGAAATTAAAATGAATTGGGCCATATGTGTCCTTTCGACCCAAACACTTTTTGACCCGCAAACCAGACTAACCTGCCCATTTTGCCACCTCAACAGCTGATATTTGTTCAGTCTGTTTAAGAGGTCAAACTGATAACTCTTTTATGTTTCAGGGATCCGTTTCAATTAGTATGTCTTTATATCAAACACGTCTATGCTTTGTATGTTCTCATTTGACTTCGGGACACAAGGTTGGGGATGAAGACAGACGCAACTCGAATGTATCTGAGATCTTGAAACGCACACGTTTTTCATCTGTTTTAGATCATGATCAACCACAAACAATCCCATGTCATGAGTAAGCACATTTAAAATTAACTATCATTGTATCTATTTTTTTTTTTTAAAAAAAAAAAACCATTATGGTATCTTTATTATGTTTTATTTCCATTTCCATTTAGTGTTGTGTTTTCAAAACATTCATATGATGCTAAGTTTCTGGTTTGGTTTTACAGTCAAATATTCTGGTTTGGTGACTTGAATTATCGTATCAATAAACACGATGAAGACGTTAGAAAGCTTGTTGGCGCGAAAAAATGGGATGAACTGCTTTATAGCGATCAGGTATTAACTACTTTGTGTATGTGGCAATTTCAATTCATATACTTATCAGTGGGATGATATGGGTTCTGTTTAATCTCAAATGGGTTCGCAAATATATATAATTAATAAAATTAAAATACACAAAACTAAAAGTGTACATCCAACGCATTTATTAAAATTTTAGATATGTTACCCAACTTACCCATTTTACCACCTATAGTGACATCAATGCACATGACATGAATAGTTAATGATGCTAAGCGAAGTGTTTTACACGTTGTAGCTTTGCAAAGAACTGAGAAGGGGACATGTTTTTGAGGGATGGAACGAAGGAATTATCAAGTTTCCTCCGACATACAAATATGAAGTTAATTCGGATCGATATGTAGGTGAAAATCCAAAAGAAGGAGAGAAAAGGAGAACACCAGCATGGTAAGTCTTTTCTCTTTTTCAACAAGTAGGATTTGACTTTCTCAAGTCAACTGGAATAGTTTTTTTTAAGGCAAACTCAAACACCCACCTAATACTGACACGAATATATACACCACGAAATGTCCTAAGCAGGACTCGAACCCTCAAACTCAAGGTTGTAAGAGTGACCTCGATACCATCAAGCCATTTGCTCTTTGGTACTGGAATACTTTTAAATTAACATTTCACCTGGGGAGTAAAATTCATAAAAATTTCCATTAATGATATGTTTACCTAGTGAACTTTTACAGTTCGGCTAACAATTGTAAAACGCCATAGTCTGATGCATACCTCTCTTTCAACAAGAGTAGACATTGACTTTTGGTGTCAAACTGGCCATTTTCAACAAATTTTTTGATTGATGTATTAAAAGCTCCTGAAGTTGTTGTATCTATATTGAATTGAACTTCATAAACAATTCACACCTAAGAAAAATTATCAAAACGTTTCGTTTAAAATTACTCTTTCCCCTTAGAAGTCAAGGGTTGGCCCTTTTTCAAACTCGATGTATGCATAGATGCATGCATTTTACCAAGTTTTATTATCAAGTGAAGTTGTTGTGAACTTGTGATTGATTAAGATTTGTCACAAGGTTCACGCATTTTGTTTCCAAAAGCAGCCTATTTAACCTCAAAAGTCAAAATGTGTTGCTATATCATAAGTGGGGTATCAGATATAAGATATTAAATTGACTCAAATATGCAGGTGTGATCGAATATTATGGTTGGGAAAAGGTATAAAACAACTTTGTTACAACCGAGCAGAGATAAAGATGTCTGATCATCGACCCGTTAGTTCAGTATTTGCAGTTGAGGTTGAAATATTTGACCCACGAAAGCTACGTAGAGCTCTCAATTTGACTAGTGCTGCTGTGCACCCTGTTATCATTTTCGATGAAGAGCTGGAACTATAGCATTAACATAAACCCGAGTTTATGCATTCTTGATCTTGAATTTTTGTAGATTTAGAATTATTATGATTTTTTTCAGTTTTCTTGTTATAGAAGGGGGTGGTTTATATATATACAAACGAATGCGAAAAAAAGGACATCATTTGAGCAATGAAGTGGTATATAGTGTGTATAGAGCTTAAATGAACGATATAATCGGTTTATGGATATTGAATTATATGAAATAAAGATAAAGAATGTTAACTGTTCAAGGTATAATGTTCTACATTTGATTAAAACTTTTTTAATCAAAACATAGAACACAAACACTATGTAGCTTAACCATTAAAGATATTTTAATTCCAACTCTAAATAGTATTAAAACTGTATGTAATGAATTTTGTTAACTAAAAAGGCTGTAGAACTAAATATTATGCTCAAACTAATAGAACAATACCGATAAATGACCAAGCTTTTGAGCTCCTAAAATCCCATTTATATCAGCAACTGTTTTCGTACAATCTCTTTCAACTATACCCACGTTACCATTTTCACTAAAATCATTATTTGTACAATCGTTCTTGCAATTATTGTCTAGGGTTTCATCTAAATTGGGTACTGAATTATAATCTTGATCAAGATGCTTTCTTTATTTGAATCTAGATCTTTTGGGTTGTTCAGGTTCATGGGAATGACGAGGTGGGGATTGGGTTGCAGGGTCGGGCTGACTCCGACCCGGATGTCACTAGCAGTAATTGAATTTGGAGCGAATGGTCCGGTTAAAAGGGAGACTGAAAAGCAGATGCAGGATGAACTGTAAAGGGTCTGATTGGGAAGTAAAAAGGAGAAGGTTTAAAGGAGTGCAGAAAGACATGAAGATACAAAAAAGTTGGGTTGGCTTGGGTTTACCGTTTACGGACCATGTTGCTTCATAAAATTTAAGGTGAAATATGAGACGACTCTTCTTATTAGTGAACTAATAAGTCGTCTGTCGTCCAACGTTTTATCCTACTTCTTTGTCTCCCCGAGTGAGAAAGGTGTTTTCATTGACAAAGTAAATGAGAAGACGTTGCACCCGGACAAACAGAATCGAAAAGGTACCTCCAATGCCGGCTAATTGGTTCCTTTGGTCTCTTGTGCGTTTTGTTCTGTTGTAATCTGGTTAGTTGGTTTTGTATTGTCATAGACTTAGGCGTATTTGTTTGGGCTCGGGTATAGTTTGCTCGCTTTTGTTTATGCTCGACTAATTTGTTTACTCTTCTCGAGCCTTTATGGTCACAGTTTGAATGTATTGGTTCTCGAGTGTCTTCATTTTTGTATGAATTCATCAACTATTTTAATAATTAATAATCATCATTATTTTAGCAAAAAAAAAAAAGAAAAAAAAGAAAAAAAAAGAGACCGCTCTCAATCATGAAACCCTTCCTTTCCATCACACAACGGCATGTCAACGTAACATCAACATTTTCTCCTATCACGCAGCCATCACATAACACTCCCGATCATAACATACTTTTTTCTCATCATATACCTCGCCAAATTAATTAAATAAAATAGCTTACAAGTATTAAAGTTATGAGTACGGATAAATATAACACAAATAAATAAAGAAATATGAATCTGACTCGTGATGCAATATGCTATTTGTAAAAAACAGGGCGAATCATGAAAGACATTTCGAGGGCGGAGCCCATGGCACACCAATGATAACGGTGTCCTCGAGGACAAGGCTATCACTAGCCTATTACGAGGCCCGCTAACAATGGTCTGATAAACATAACTAGAAAAAAATTCGACCGCGCGTTGTTGCGGTTCTATTCAACGTGCGGTCGAATTTGGATATACGTTGTTTGGTACCTAATATATCTCGTAGGTTGGGTTGTTTGTTGGACGTGTATGTATATGTATGAAATATAGTCCAAATTATATATTTTTAACGATGCCCGTTTCGCGTATAGTTAGTCGCGTTGTGTTCGTAAAAGTATTTCGAGTTGAATGGTGGTCTCGAAAAAATTTAACTCACACCGAGCGAGAATATAGGGCCCGTTATTTAGTGTTTTTTTAACGATGTCCGTTTCGCGTATAGTTAGTCCCGTTGGGTTCATCAGATTTTTTCGAGTTGAATGGTGGTCTCGGAAAAATTTAACTCGCACTGAGCGAAAAGATAGGGCCCGTTATAAATTCGGGTGGAATTAGTTTCTTTTATTTTAATAAAATTATATATTTACACTTTTTATCCTGAAAATGTGTAAATTTGAGGGGTCGTTGTGTAAATTGAAAGAAAGTTGAGGGTCCGTTTGTAGTGGGAACGCAAACTCAAAACGACAAGACGGTAAAACTAAAACTACTAAATTTGCAAATTTAGTATATAGGGATAATAATAATTAATCGTTGTATAGTTCAATATCTAAATGATTAAAGGTTCCGCTTAAACTTTTTAATTTTGAACGACAATAAGTTGTTATAATTATTTTGAATAAAATATATGACTGATGTAAAATTAATGTATAAACCTTTTAAATAAAAAAATAAAAGTATATAACGGTTTAATAAATGCTTTAAATATAATTTAATGAGTATATTAAATAAATGAATGTTTTGAAGGGTTAAAAGACTATTTCAACTCTAAATGATTCGGCATAGATAGTCGAATGATTCATCATTAATTCATTATATGTCATTCAAATGTCAGTAACAAACGCACTAAATATTAAATGATTCATCATTCAATCTTAGCCATTCAATTAACACTCATCAAACACACCCTTAATTTGTCAATGTAACCATAACATGCTCAAATTTGAAGTAACATGTGCATTGCTAGTTCCAAATTTAAATTACCATGTGTTATGCTAATTCCATTTAGACCATGAGTGTTTAGAGTAACAAAAGCCTAATTTGAAGTACCACGTGTATTGTTAAATTGAAGTACCATGTGTATTGCTATCAGAGTGGTCAATTTTGCACTAACAAAAGTACAAGGACTTTATGTGTAACTACTCAAATCTATATATATAGAATTTAAAAACCTAATTGCAGAAACACAAGTTCTTCCCTGTATTATCTGATATCTGATGATTATTTATTAATAGGACAATCCTAAACGTAGCCCTTAGGGCTACGCTTAAGCATATCAAATTTAAGTTTGAAAACTCCGGTTAATTAATTATAAAGTATAAATATTTATTTTTTAGTATTGACTTTCCTTATATAACTTTGATGTTAATGGCACGGTTAAATTATATAAATGGAATAAAATTATTTTTTGTATGCTTAAACGTAGCTCTTAGGCTGAGGGCTAAGTTTAGCATTTTCCTTATTAATATTCGTGTATTTTTAGGTCATTAGTTATCACAAATTGCATATTTTCATCTTCAATTTTGTTTTTGAATCGTTCATATATAATCGTTTTGTTCGATTATACACAGTCGTCGTAATCGTCTATCTGCTACGGGCGCAGTCTGATTAATCGTCTGCAACGTAAGAATTGTGACTTTATGTGTGTATTTTATTATGAATATTGAATTATTTAGGGTTTATGGATGTTTGTACATCTGATCTTATTTAGTGCCAGGTGGCACGGACTAAATTGTTCTCATATTAGCTTCTCTATATTCTATTTGATTAGTTTTATGCTATACATGATTCTATTATCCTGTTGTGAATTGTTTAAAGTAAAATGTAAATCTTTATGATGAAATTTCGCATGGCAGTATTGTGAAAGATTTGTATGGTTAACATTTTAACATATAATGTTGATATTAATTTGCTTTGATTATGATATATAATATATAATATATAATATATAATATGCTATTCTTTGAGTAGCTAGTTGTATGTAAGTTTATAATATATCTTGTGTTGGTTTGTTTTTGAAAAGTTTTAATTCTGTAATTTAAGAATTTGAAGTGTAAAATATTTGGGAGAATTAGTAAAATGGAAGGCCAAGGTCTGAAGATTGTTTCGACTGTGTTTGTGTATCCTTTACAGGAAAAGGGTTATAAAGTAAGCGATCTCAAGAGCTTCGCAGGGGTAACATTGACGGGTCATACAAAATGGATCCGAATCGCTACGGTCTTCAGCATGAATGGGAAAATAACAGCGTAATTGTGGTTTTCTTTTTAATCACGTATATGGGATCATATACAAAGAAATTAGGGATTTTTTGACTGTGAGATAAAGCCATGGACAGTGAGGATATGGAATCGATTCGCTTTCTAGTTCTCTTGATTATAACATGCTGACACACCTTATTTACTTTAATCCACAGGCCCCTGATCGATATGGTGAAATCCATGAACATAATTTTCGGTGAGTTATACTTCCATGATTCTACCACCACACTTTTGTGTTATATATGTTACTTATATTTCTTATATCACCAATTTGTTTTTCATTTTGCATTTGGATTGTATTTAATTGGCAGTGAGGGTGATCCATACGATGATAGGAGGTATTATCCGGTTCATCGAGATTCAAGGCGGCATGTTGATTCATATCATGAAATGGATATGCCTCGTGAATCTTTAAAATATCGCGAGGTTGATTATTATGATGATTATGGATATGAGAGACCTCATAGATATAGTGGACGTAATCGTGATGATTATACATATGATGATTATGACTATAGCCGTGAGAGAGATTATGAATATGGAAGACACAGTTATGATTTTGATTATGATAGAGGTGGTAGACGAGAGGGTAGTTTGCGAAGCCGTGGGTCCCGTGATCGAGAATGTGAGAGAAAAGGTTTGAGCCGTGAAAGGGACCAAAGTCCATACAAAAGGTACGATCGGTCCAGGTCTCGTGGTCACGGCAAGCGTGTTAGGTCAAGATCTCCTCGAAGCTGTAGTCTTGGGAGAAGTTACCGAGAGGACAGTTATGATGATGATAGATATGACAGGTCAGAGAGAAGACGAGATCGCGATGAAAAGCGTCATCACGGGGTTTATTGGACGGTATAGATTGTTTTAGAGATGTTTCCAATTATGAAACTTCTAGGTCTAGTTTGATGACTTATGCTTATCTGTTATTTGTAGGCACCATCTGCAACTGTTGTTGTGAAGGGTTTGTCCCAGAAGACAACTGAAGAAGATTTACATCAAATCCTTGTATCTTTCTCACCTATCACTTTGCGATATTTGGTATTTGTTTGCTTAGTTTTCGATATCATACTCTTGGGTCTTTAACTAGGCTGAATGGGGACCACTTCGCCATGTTCGTCTCATTAAGGAGCGAAGTTCTGGCGTTTCTCGTGGATTTGCGTTTATAGATTTCCCTACCATGGTAATATTATTGTGTGTTTTATCTACTTTTTTGTCATGTAGTTTTATATGTGGAAATACATGAACCTAATTTTGCGAATCAGGGATCTGCACGTTCAATGATGGACACGGTTGGTGATGAGGGACTTGTTGTGGATGGTAGGAAGCTATTCTTCGAGTACAGGTAATTGCTTGTGTACAGTCTTATATATTTATGTAGTTATTTTCTGTTTATATTGTCGTCAAAGTTGTGTTAGTGTGTGTATAACGGGTCTTTATACTATAATCTTAGGTTGAGTGAATTTGTTTATTGCTGTACAGTAAGCCAACTGGTCTTCCATTTGGATCAGATGGTTCATCGAGGTCAGGGCATATGAAGTATAGAAGTACGACACTTGTTTCTGATTGGTTGTGCACAATATGTAGTTGTGTTAATTTTGCTCGCAGGACATTATGTTTTCAGGTAATAAATAATTAATCGATAGAACCAAAGTTATAATTGAGCATTTGAGATTATTGATTGCTAATTGGCTGTTTGATATCAGTGTAATGAACCTAGGACAGACGATGCTCCCCTTGCTGACATGGCATCATCAAACACTAAGAAAGGGGAGACAGGTTAGTTTCTCCATAGTTCATACTAGCATGTGTTTTGGACACGTATGAAGCATTTTTTTAACGTCTCGATTGTTCAGGTCCCACACATGTTCTTGCTGTGAGAGGATTAGATGAAAATGCTGACGAGGAAATGCTTCGCTACGAATTTTCTAAACACGCTGCAATTAAAGTGCATATTGCTGTATCTTTGCTTTAGACTATTCGATATAAAAAGTTATAGTAAATACTAATTTTTCATTTTTCAGGATCTTCGACTTGTTAGAGACAAATTTACTCATGTTTCAAGGGGATTTGCGTTTGTTCATTTTCATTCGGTATGGCTCATATACGACTATCTTATTTTGTTACTCATTGTAAAGAGATTTTGCATTAAGAAATCAAATATTTTCTAGGTTGCAGATGCCACCAAAGCCCTAAAGGCAACAAATGGGACAACATTGGATAAAAACGGCCAAATTTTACGAGTAGCATATGCAAAAGGCATCTTGGGACCCGCAACTGGTGCATCGTCGTCTCACTCGAGTAGTCTTGCTGCTGCAGCCATCGAAGCTGCAGCATTTTCTCAGCAGGTAAAACAATTGGGCAAGGTTGCAAAAATCGGAGTACTCGGTCGGGACTTTTTGGGGAATACTCGGCGACTCGGATGTTGACTAACTTTGACTTTGACCGACTTTGACTAAGTTGGATGCTGACCAAGGTGACTAAGGTTGACTTTTTGTTTAGAAGTAGGCAACTCGGAGTACTCAGATGTTGACTAAGTTTGACTTTGACTGAGTTTTGACTGATTTTTTGAGTAATCCCGAGTTTTGACCGATTTTCCGAGTAATCCCGAGTTTCTGTCAAGTTTGACCGAGTACTTGCCTAGTACTCACTGAGTAATTTTGAGTTCTGCAACACTGCAATTGGGAGAGTATTAGAATATACGTAACTGTATAATCTCTAAAGGCTATGCAAAGTTATTATTATCAATTTTCATTATTATTGTTATTGTTATTGTTATTGTTATTATTTGCTGGTTACACATGCATGTATCTTGAAATAAAGTGATATTATCATTAATTTACCTATTTTGTTGTAGTATGATGGTGTTGGATGGGCACCAAAAGAGTATAATCCAGATGACAAGCAATCTAACGGCAAGCAAGATCAGAGTCGAGATCCAACGGATGCCACGGCACCGCAGTCTGGTTTCGTTTGGGATGAAGCATCTGGCTATTATTATGATGCTACTTCTGGCTTCTATTACGATGGAAATACAGGTGTGTAGCTACACAACAATATTTGTAATGATATATATCAGTGCATACATTTGTTTAACATGTGTATTATGTTACTCATGTATGTATAGGTCTGTACTATGATGGTAATAACGGTATCTGGTATTCATACGATCAACAGAGTCAACAATACATGCCTTGTAATGACCAAAACAATAAAACGTCTGAAAACGAGAAGCAGCCCGTCAAGGCGTCTAATAGTAGAAAAGTAGTTATATCTGCACCAGCTGCAACAATAACATCGACTGATAAAACTACTTCATTACCAGATGCTGTTCAGGCTGCAGCTGCAGCAGCCGTAGCTGCAGAGAAATTAGAAAAAGAGAAAATAAAAGAAATAAGACTTGCGTCAAAAAGTAGCATTTTGGCTAATAAGAAGAAAATGAGTAACGTTTTGTCCATGTGGAAACAAAGAAGCCACGAGAGTCAAAGTCAAACACGTAATCAGCCATCGGTTGCAGTAGAAGAAAAACCTAAGCCCGTTGCACCATCGACGAAGGGAAAATTGGTTAAAGACAATTTAGCTCCAGTTTCATTAAACACATCTGCTAGCTTAGATGCACATGATAACACCAGGCCCGCAGCTTTAAGAGGTGTAATAAGGGGGTCAACATATGTGGGACCGTCTACAAATGTTTCTACGAGTTCGCCAACAGTTACGGAACAACACAATTCCGCAATGCCTTTTAGGACAGATGCATCTGCTTTAGGTTCTTACACCCCACCTGCACCTGCTGTGGGTGGTAAGAGACGGTTTTCAGAGTTGCCTGTACAGTCATCATCGTCTGTTAAAGAGCAGACTCATACTACTACTTATAGAGATCGAGCTGCTGAACGGAGGAGTTTATACGGTCCATCGTCTTTTGGCGATGATTTATATGATCTTGGGGTTGGAGATGGTAAGCACCTCAACGATTCTTTTTTTATAGAAGTATAATAAAAAAAATGGATATGTAAAAGGACTTGTAAATATGATTGTTATTCGCCTATTGACATGTGTGGATTTTTTTTATTATATAAAATTTTGAAATTGTAAGATGGAGATTCGGGATTGAAAAGGGGTGTGATGGAGTCAATGCCATTTCCTCCTGGTGTTGGAGGACGTGGAGGTGAAGAGGGTGGTAATAGTGGGGCCCAGAGCTATGAGGTAATCACAGGTGAAAAGGCAATTGATGAGAGTAATGTTGGCAACCGAATGCTTCGCAACATGGGTTGGCAAGAAGGCATAGTAAGTCTTTTAACTCTTTCTGTATTTTTCCATTGCAAGAAATAGTAATTATTTTCTTAACATTGCATACGATATATTAAACATATAGATATAGATAGATACATGTTATTTCATTACTCATTTTAATGGTGTTGTGTTATACCCATTTTTCGGAAAATTAGGTACATTGGATTGATATTATGATCTCACACAACCTACAACATGTCATGTTTCACAATTCCAATGGTCTAAGTATGTGAATATCCTAAAGTACCCTTTTGTTCCTTTTGTCACTATTTTAAGTTTTTCTGTTTGCAACATGTCAATGGTCAGTTGGTCATTTTCTTAGATTTTTGTGTCTTGTCTATATGATCCATAAGCTCATGCAATCATGGATGGAGGTTTTAAGGGGCAGGATTTAATTTTTATGGCATCTGTAACATTGTTGATAAGTTAGTAAATTTTATGTTCTAGATGTTTTTGCATCCTTCCAAAAAATAAGAAACAAAATAGTCATATAATTAATTTCATCAATAATCATTTTATATTAATATTAATTTTGAAATTTAAGTAGGAAACAATTAATGATCAACAATACACGTTAAAAGTTTTCAAGTCAAGGTCATATAGTTGCAACTTGAAACTGATCAACAATATTTACAATAGGTAGTAAAACAACTGGGTTGGATAGCGGGAAGTAAACTTTTTGGACTGGTCGAGCTGCGTTGGGTTATTCACTAATATAGATATGATAATAAAACAATTTATTTAAATTGTTAAGTTTTGTATAAATAATGCAGTTTAAAAGGTTATACAACAATTGATTGTCTAATGTGCGACTTTCAATTCGCATTCTTTGGCCCATTTGCATTTTAGTAAAGCCTAGGTAAACTCACTTTTACTTAAATGGGTTGAAATTCCTACTTTATTTAAGTCACAAACTCAATAGATAGTGCCTTTTAGCCAGATTACATGAGAAGAACCGGACTTTTTTGTTGTCTTGAGTTGGCTCTACAAGGTCAAAATGATAAACTCCTGAAGGTCGTAGTAAATCAAATTCAAATGTTATATCTTCTGACTTGAACCGGGGGATTGTTGTTTTTTTTTTTTTTTTTTTACTTTTGGTGATTTGATGCAACAACAGGGGTTGGGAAAAGATGGGAGTGGGATGGTGGAGCCGGTGCAGGCACAAGCAAGTGAAAAGAGAGCAGGACTTGGCAGTCAACCGAACAAGAAGTTGGATCCTAGCCTAGAGGTGCAACCAGGTGATAGCTACCGCACTCTGGTTCATAAGAAGGCACTCGCTAGATTCAGAGAAATGTCTTAGGTTAAGAATTAATTATCACATTGTTGGTTGAGGAAATAACAAGGATTTTGGTTTTGAGTTGCTTTAGAAGCTTCCTTTTGGTGTTGTCTAGTCATTTGTCTTGAACAAAAAAAAAAAACAGCTAGCAAGTCAAATGTTATTTTAATTAACATTAAGAAATGTAGATCGATTTCTATGTCTAGCTGCTTCAGTTATGTTCGTTGTGCTTCATCTTCAATATCGGATAATATCATAGGAACCGAAAAAAATGTACCTATGTACAAAGGGATAGTGATATGAGTATATGACGTGTACCTTCTCTTCTTGAATAATTTGAACAGTGAAAATCTCTTTCGTTTACTCGTTATCTATAGTTAATATTAAAATGCTAACTTGATGATGTCATCTTAAACAAAGGACTTGACACGTGTCGCGATGTGAGGACTTGTGCTGATATCATATATCATCTATTAATTAATTAATTACTACATATAATTTTTAATTAAAAACTTTATAAAAATAGATAAATAACTTTCGCCTAATTTAAATGACTTTAATTGTTTTTACTCCTCAATTAAAATAAGTCAATACAATCAACAAACTTTTTTTTTTTTAGCTAATTCACGAAAATTAAACAAAACAAAAAACGTTGGAATAATTAAATATGGTAAAAAAAAAAAAACCTTGAGAATTAAAATCATTTCTTAAATTTTATCAACCATTATATATTTTATTAGTCATTATGTATCACAACCTTTTTCATATTTTCACATGTGAGAGACTTTGTTCATTCGGTCTTTTTCATTCATTATTCAACATAAGATACATGTTTGTAACTTTACAGGGGTTTTTTGACATTTCAATTGTTATATTTTTAATTCTCTATAAAAAATTCTGTCAAGTATAATTTTATTCCTTAGACATATGATAAAAGAATTAATCTTTCACAATAAACAAGTATCTATATCTATGTTCATATATGTTAAAATTTTATAATATTAGATAAAATAATAAATTTAAATAAAGTCAGATGTAATAAATCCATCACATCTATAAAAATTTTATTAAATTAAAAATAGAATTATATTCAACATTTGTATCTGTGTTCCTCTTTATTTGTTTTATTCTCAATCTATCTTTAAAATTAAATTAAAATTCAGTTTAGATCATCAGTTTCTATTAAATTAAATCACATATCTCTTTAACAACAATGGTAGCTATAATAAACCCGTGAGTTCACGGGTCCTTGAACTAGTATAGTGAGATAAAGCTTTCCACTTGAGCCAAAAATCAACATATTTGTATTTTCTTGATAATTCTGACTCTCCACATATGGTTTGATTAACTTATCAAGGAGACTGCTTTATTACCATGTGATTTATGTTAGCAAAACCCTTATATAGAAATAAAATTAGACAAACTAAGTAGAAGTGTTGAATCTTAATGTTAAATCCTTTTTTAAAAAAAAACACAAATATAAATGGTACATAGAATAGATGCAATTTTCAATCACATGGTAATGAAGCAGTTTCCTTGATAAGTTAATCAAACCATATCTGGAGAATTAAAAGGGTTTTGCTAATGTATGTCACGGGCATACGTTAAGGTGCATTTAATGAACTCGAAATTTTTCTTATATATTACTCCGTATTATTTATATTTAATACTCATTAATTCAATCTAATTATTTCTATTTTCATGCGTGTATTAATAACAAATTTTTAATATTTATTGAAATTTCGAATTCATTGATTGCACCTCAACGTATGCTACCGTGTCATACGTTAGCAAAACCCTCTATATAATACCGCTTTATCAATTTCACATTTTCTCACTTTTTACCACTGAATTTTGAACTTAGCATTCAAGCAAATGAGTTTGGATAAGGTCAAAATGAGTTTGGATCTAAACGCTTCCCGATCTAAACATTAAATGGGTCGAGTCTAAATGGGTTATGCTATGCCAGATTGGGTCGAGACTCGTTTTTCTAAACATAGTAATTTGTCTTCTCTCAGTTTCCACGTTTTAGTTTTCAGTTTCACGTTTAAATTTTCAATTCGCATTTCAGTTTTAACAAAATTATGAAAGTATAAATCGCTTAATTTAATTCTCACTATTTCAAAATAAAAGCCGAAAATGGAGGATAAACTCAAGGTTCATAAAAAACACATACACAATGTCTGCAACCGGTAAAATTCCTAAACTCTCAAAACCCATCGAAAAATTTCGCGAAATCCACAAAAACCTCTCATCTTTCAGATCCTCACCTAAACTTTGGCACGATCACGACCACAACAACAGCCACCATGAACTCGAACCAACATTACGCTTAACCCATCCCATTTTAGCCAAACTTGAATCCTTCCCAATCCTAACTCTCAAACAATTCAATCAAATTCACACACAACTCATTCTTTCAGGTCTCTCTCAACACTCACTCGCATCAGGTCGAGTGATCAAGAAACTATGCTCATCACCATCAACTGTTTTTCATGCAATTGATGTGTTTAATTCTCTAGATGACCCTGATTCGTTTATATGCAATACTATAATTAGAGGTTTAGTTAACGCGAATGAATCAGTTAAAGCGTTGGACTTTTATCTTCGAGAAATGGTGGGGAGGTTCGTGCCTGCAAATCATTACACGTTTCCATTGGTTTTGAAAATTTGTGGTGAATTGGGGTTGGTTAGAGAAGGTGGAAAAGCGCATTCGCGGGTCGTGAAAGAAGGGTTTGAGATTGATTTGTTTGTAAGAAACGGTTTGATTCATATGTACGCGGTTTGTGGGAGGATTAAGGATGCGGAAAAGGTGTTTGATATGAGTTTGGTAATGGATATGGTGACGTGGAATTCGATGATTGATGGGTATGTGAAGAATGGGATGGTTGATGATGCGCGCCAGGTGTTTGATGAAATGCCTGAGAGAGATGTGTTTAGTTGGAATACGATGATTGGTGGGTATGTTTGCGTTAAGGACATGGGCAATGCACAAGAGTTGTTTGATAAAATGCCTTGTAGAGATATCGTTTCGTGGAATTGTTTGATTGACGGGTATGCGAGAATTGGAGATGTAGTGTGTGCACGTAAATTTTTTGATTGGATGCCGCGGCGAAATGTTGTGTCGTGGAATACTTTGTTAGCGCTTTACGTGCGGTGTAAAAAGTATGATGAGTGTTTGGTGCTTTTTGATGATATGTTGGAGGAAAAAGATGTGAGGGTGAATGAAGCGAGTGTTATGAGTGTGTTAACGGCGTGTGCACATTTGGGAAGACTTGATAAGGGTGAATGGGTACACGCTTATATTAAGAGTAACGAGAATAATATTATTATCGACGTGTTACTTTCGACTGCTTTGTTGACTATGTATGCTAAATGTGGAGCTATGGACTTGGCTAAACAGGTGTTCGATGAAATGCCTGAGAGAACTATTGTATCATGGAATTCAATGATAATGGGATATGGTATGCACGGTCAAGGAGAAAAGGCATTAGAAATGTTCTTGAATTTGGAAAAAAGTGACATTGTGCCAAATGATACTACTTTTGTGTGTTTGCTTAGTGCGTGTACTCATGCGGGAATGGTTTTAGAAGGATGGTGGTATTTTGACCTAATGCAACGCGTTTATAAGATCAAACCAAAAGTCGAGCATTATGGTTGTATGGTCGATCTATTATCACGAGCTGGTTTAATGAATGATTCTGAAGAGATGTTAAAGAGTATGAATGTGGGAACAGGGTCAGCTTTATGGGGAGCGTTACTAGCGGCGTGTAGGACCCACTCTAATTTAGAACTAGGTGAAATGGTTGCCAAACGGTTAATTGAATTGGAACCGGGTGATGTGGGACCGTATGTGATGTTATCGAATATATATGCTGCTGGTGAGAGATGGGATGATGTTGAAAATGTGAGAGAGATGATGAAGAAAAAAGGGTTACATAAATATGTAGGATCGAGCGTTGTTCGTTCAGAAAATTATGGTGTTGAAGGAGGCGCTTCGGGTCGTAAAAGAAAATTAGTGTACTCCATGTTGAGTGATATGGGTACTCAAATGAAAACGTCATACAGAAACATGATACCTTGAAGAATAAGTAGATAAGATTCAATAGAAAGTTTATGTACACAAGGATTATGAAATTTCAGACATTTAATGGGTCAACCTGGGCATCTTTATCTATGTTTTTGGGTAGTTTTTGGCATCTTTGACAGTAGTGAGTAGTGACGCGTAAAATGGGCGACTTTTGAAAACCGTAATGAGTACAATGGGTCAGTAGTTGGAGGAGAAAGATTTTTGCTCATTTTCCAATAAAACACTTTTGCTATTACCTTATTTGCTTTGACCCCAACCTATTATGACATGATTACCAGAACTGACCCGCCCGCCCGTTTTGCCACCTATTCTACCAAGCGTCATGCTAGTTTCATGGTGATGTGTTCTAAAGAGGAGATGAAAACTCAAACACACGAGGCAAAGGAACAAATGTCTACTGCATAAGAGGACCACCAAAGGGTTCCTTCGAGTAATCATCTAAACTGATTCATCTTAATGCTTGTGTTTAATAGAAACGTACTTCACGTTGCAAGAGGTATTGATATTGTTCTCTTGTCTATTGTGTCACATTAAGAAACAAACTCATACATTTGTCCCATTAAAATTTATGAGGTTTGTTTATATCTTAAATAAGTTCCTCCTTGATACTTGAATTAGTAGCTTATAGTATAAATTAGAGCTAAACACTATTTGGTACATGCTTTCTTTTCTTGTATATTTCAGATTTCAGATTTCAGATATTAACCTCACTGTACTATATCTACTTATGACAAACATTGTATACGGTATAATTTATTATTTAAAATCAGAACACCGCTACTCCGCACGCATAAATAAAAATAAAAATATATATAAAATGGAAAACTAGGTATAGAACAAAAAATTTCCATCATAAATATACTGATATTTCTACTCATCGGTGTTTCTTTCTTGTATCTCACGTTGAATTCGTTTTCTGTTCGAAAACATTTTCCGTTTCTTATAAATTTTTTTGTTATTTCTGCCAAAAAAAAAAAAAAAAAAAAAAATCATCTTTATGGAAAAATGCTAGTTACACTATGGTAACAACTCAAACAGTACTTAGAACAAAAGCTTGAAATCACTTTTTATATAAAGGCATCCCACTCTTTAGGTCAGGAAAATTGCATTTTGAGAAGCATCACATCATTCCTTTTGCCATAAAAAGAACTCCTTATCTCCACAAATCATATAAAAAAAAGATAAGATTTTTATCTACTCATTATAAGAACTTTTACTCTATTAATTAGTCCCCCACTTAATTCCAGACCATGATTTGTTTATGTAAATTAATGAATATACTTCTACTGTTTGGACAATTCTTACAAGGAAACCATAACAAACATTGTTACAACTTTCAACAAAATCAAATAACAAAGAATATAATAAACTCTTTAACAATCCTAACTTATTGTAAATGAATAACCATAACATTAAAGTGATAATAAACATATACTTTTTTTTGTTAAATCAAACATACTAGAGATGATCTGTCTCTGCTTATTGTGGTCTTTTAATTCTATATTATTACTTATTAGTGATAAACAAATGTTGATAAATACTATTATCCACTTATTAGTCTACTTGTACTCCAGTGTCATATATGTCTCCCTTCTTCCAATTATCAGGTATATTATTAACCGGAACGACCCATTTTTCATCTCCATCTTCACCACTTAATAGCATTCTTAAAGACAACGATCCACTAGGTGGTGATGTGGTTGTAAACACGGATCCATAGCTTCTATCCAACAGTTTGCAGTTAAAATTTTGTGTCTGCGTATAAATTACAGCATATAAACATATCACCACAGTAAAAAGTATATATATGCATATCAATATAAATGACATTCATAAACTTACCTCACATAATTGCACTGCAGTTATGTCGTTTTGCCCTTGTTGATACCATATGACAAAAGCAAGATAATATGGATAATCACTACTCTCATCAATCTTTATGGTGATATTATTCTTTGAGTACCTGCATGAAACCCTGCATATATATGTTTTTTTGTTAAATGATAGTAACATTCATAATTTCATAATATTAATTAATAATTAATATTCAGTTATATAATATCACCTTCTATATTCAATATCCACAATTCCTTGTGATAGTAAAGACGGTTCTGCGTACGTAGACTGAGCCATTTTACGGAAGGCTTTTTGGCTCATAATGAAGTCTGTACGGTCACTCGAACCATGGTCAGTTACAACAACAGTCACTCCTTCATTGGAACAATCTTTACTGTTTGTGCACCTCACCTGATTTTATTTAATTATTTTGATTAATTTAGTAATTCATATAATAAAAAAAATCATGTAAATGTAATGCTTATTATCACCTGGTAGCATGCGCCACATCCTACACCATCTCGATAAACGAGATCAGATCCAGCTGCTACATACCCATCGTTAATTGTTGCTCCAAACGGTCCATATCCACATCTCCCTACTGTAAACAAATATAATATCAAATGTTATAACTTTATCAAGTTTACATGTATATATGTTTATGTTTATGTGTATGTTTATTTATATTTATATGACATATTTCTCACTTTCTGATCCTTTCTCATCAGAGCCCGGGTAGTATGCTGCTCGAGAATGTGTGAAAGAATCACTAGACGTTGCGGTTTGGGCTGAACTTAGTACAAAGAAGATTAATGCTGAAACTATAAAGAGTGTATGGACTGAAAGTGCCATTTTGTGAAAGATAAAGGAGAGAAGTTTGGTTTTTTATGGAAGCAATTAGCATAAGGTTAGTACTATTTATAGTAACATAAAGTTAGTAGTTGGTAGAATTTTTCTACGGTTTGACATTCGGTGTAGAATGAAAGCAGTCATATTACGTTTGATGATCATCAACCTACTTGGATAAGGTAACTGGTTAAAAACAATAGACGAATTCTATAAAAATTTTAAATTTTTCATTTTTTTCATCTGAAAACTGATCCTGATATGAACCTTCATATAGTGGTGGTTGTTTTCATACATGTACGAAGTAGAGATAAATATCGATATGTCAACTTTGTGTTGCTTGAACTTTGATTTAAACTGGTAGGTATATGTATTATTCATTTCCGTAACATTATATATCAAGAATCCATAAATTCACATCATATGTGCTATCTTAATAATAAATTAAGTTCAAGTCTTTATGTTTATGTTTTTACAGTATGCATGCCCAAGCAAACAAGGTTTTTTTCTTCCTTTTTTTAGGCAAAGAAAGAATTTTTAATTTGAAAACAGAAAAGGTGTTGCTTGGAATAGAAGTAAAAGAATGAGGGCGCAGCGTTAGGTGGTTTAGCACCAAAGTTGATATATTAAATTCAATTTAAGCCTGTCTGTTCTCATTAATTTGTGCTAATCATCACAGTAGGCCCTAATTAGCTTCCTAGATTAGGAATGTTTATACTGCGCGCTCGATGTTCAAAGTGTACCAAAAGTATTTGACATTAAAAAAAATAAGATTAACCATAATCAAAGTTCATAATTTCAACATAAAACATGTTTTCTGAAATTCAAAATATTATTCCATTTTGCTTACATTAGTCCAGCCGCCAGTGGAATTGCGTAAAGATAAAACTGCTACGTAATCTTGAATATGACTTTCGTTAATATTCTTTTTATACAGTACAGTTAGTTAAGAAAATAGAATTTTTAAACTAAGAGGTTGCTGAGGAAGACATAGACATAAAGTAGAATCCACTCACTAACATCAAGTGTGTTTTGGAGACCATTATATGCAGTTGACCCAACCATGTCTATTTATGATGTCAATGTATATTTTAACAAGAACCATATGCTTAATTAAAGTTCTTGAAAGGATTGAGGTTAATTTGGTTATGTTTGGCCTTAAACCCGACTCAGGCCGCTTGATGTGCTGAGATTTGGTTATGTTTGGCCTTAAACCCGACTCAGGCCGCTTGTACGTGCTAGTTTACTTATTTTTTGAGTAATTATTAGAAGACTCATTTGCATCTCTCTCATTAGTTCCTTGGATTATACTTCAGTTAGGAATTATGAACCACTTAATAACCTGGTTTGGCCTATTTTAGGTGGCAATAATAGTTCTCAAGTTTGTTACTTTCCTAAATTGGAGTGTGTTTGCAGCCAATGCATCATGATGATACATGTCAAAAAAGTGTATTGTTCTTTATTGGTTATGGAATAAGCTTATATCTAGGCATTAACTTTTCACTTTATGTGAAAGGATTTTTTAAAATTTTTAAATGGCAAAATGGATGGCCGAAAGAGTCGAATGAGAGGTGAAACTGGGTTTTAAGTAATTTTGGTCTTACACTTTTTACGTTAACTAGATAGCCCAGTGGTTGGGGTTATGAGTTCTTTGCAAAAGGTCTCAGGTTCGAATTCCGTCTAAGACGAATATTTAGCGGTGGCCTCCCGGGTAGCCGAACAGGGAAAACCTTCTACCTTTTACCCTGTGTTTTTTTTTTTTTTTTTTTTTTCTTTTTTTTTTTAATAACGTGCCTATGTGAGCTTGGCGCAATGGTGGATCTTAAGGGGGTTGAGGATGGGCATAATCATTTAGATTTAGTTTAGATAAAATATAAAACAAAGTGAGATCAGTTGAGTTTGTTTTAGTGATCATATATAACCAAGTTTTTCTATCAGTAACGTGAGTTCGAATCCCATTTGTTGTTGCTTTTTAGATTTCGGTTATACTACATATGTTAGCCATATATTTTCGCTCCTCCAAAAACGTGCAAAATCCGCCACTATGTTTGACATAACCGTTTCAATTGTATGATTCAAAGACCATTTTGAAAAGAACAAAAAGTATCAATATTATCAACTTCTTTGGTGATGCATTGTTTAATCAAACATGAATTACAGTCAAATGAATAAACTTTGAGTGCTTAAACAAAATGTTTCATTATCAACGATTCTTGAAATAAAATACAAACTAAATATTAAAAATTAAGGAAATTGATGAAAATACACTTTTTTTTAAGGTTTCAAACAAAATACACTTTTTTAAAAAAAATTGCCTTTTTACACCATTTGGTAGACGGGATTTCTGTCTACTACCTTTATCTGTCGTCTACTACCATTTTTACAAAGTAGTAGACAGTAACAACAAGGTAGTAGACAGTGAGAACAAAGCAGTAGACAGCCAATTACAAGGTAGCTGACCGTCTACTGTCTTGTTGTTACTGTCTACTACCTTGTTGTAGGTGTCGAATGATATGTATTATTGGTGTCGACACCTACAACAAGGTAGTAGACAGTAACAACAAGGCAGTAGACGGTCAGATACCTTGTAATTGGCTGTCTACTGCTTTGTTCTCACTGTCTACTAACTTGTTGTTACTGTCTACTACTTTGTAAAAATGGTAGTAGACGACAGATAAAGGTGGTAGACAGAAATTCCGTCTACTGAATGGTGTAAAAAGATAATTTTTTTTAAAAAGTGTATTTTGTTTGAAGCCTTAAAAAAAAAAAAAAAGTCTATTTTAAACAATTTCCCTAAAAATTATCACTTCCACTATGCAAGGAGTTGAATGGGGTTCTTAAGTCATATGATTGAGATTGACTATTAGATGTCATTTATTTTATTTTTTGAATTTGTTTTGAAAATTTTGATGGATATTGTTGTTCATTTATATTAAGTTACTTATATTCATTGTTATATTTTACTTGACTTTTATGTATTTCTAAAGTATATACCTAAATAACTAAGTTCAGAACAAATCATAATTAAGTTCAGAACAAATCAAATACTACAGAAGGATAAAATGGTAATTTTAAGTCATTCAGAGTTAGAGTGTTGATTCAAAAGTTTTATCAAACAACGAATTTGCATTATTAAGAGCTTGTGAATTTTAATCATTCAATGCCAAATTATTCGGTTTTATCAAACGCGCCATTTACTATTTTATTACTCAAAATGGAATGTTACAACTTGTTAAACAATTTTCAAAGTTCAAAATTTACACAGCTTTTTCCTCGGGGACCGCGGAATCCAACAACTTCTTTACGTGAAGTTCGACCTTCTTTCTGAGATCATTGGATGAAAACCGATCAATAACCTCGGAACCGAAAGAGATAATGAGAGATTTTCTAGCTGTTTGAAGATCGATTCCCCTTGCTTGAAAATAAAACAATTGGTCCTCTTCCAAGTCACAAATTGCAGCTCCATGTGAACACTTCACATCATCTGCAATTATCTGCAGATTCGGTTTCACATTAACTGTCGCACGTGGCTCAAGAATAAGACTCCTTGTTAGTTGTCCCGCATCCGTCTGTTGTGCAAATCTGCCATAATTTAAAACCATATAATATATGGTAATTAGGTGGTAACATATTACAACATATTGCAAACTAGTTTTAAACAGTACACCATTAATGCATAGCATCAGACGTTTCAAAAATTGGACAAGTTGGGTAACACGTCAACGGGGCAACCTATTGTAGTATGCATCAAAAAGATTCGGGTCAGGGTGACCCGATGAAGACAATTTTAGTTCAAAGTAAACTATTTTAAACATTAGTACAAAACCAAAATAGTATACTAATAAAAATCCAAACATGCCGAAACTGCTGCCTAGAGTTGAGTTTCAGTGGGTACATACATCGTTGACTAATTCCAATAAAAAGGAGCAAATAGATTGGGACTTTGGAGAGAGTAATCGACAACTCGGATCGGATTAACATTTTATACATTTAAATAATAAATTTCAAAATTATGTGTAAATATTGAAGAAAACCATAAACATAAACATTAACATAATTGTTTAGAAAAATAAACATAACCGTTTATTTGTTCAAAAACTCTGAAATTCTAATTTAATTAATTCATATTAAAAGGTTGACCAATATTGACTTTGACCAATTATAACCAACAAATCTAATTGACTAACAAATCCGATTTTGACCCATTAGTCAGCGTTGACCGTTTAATTAAACGGATTTTGGAAAATCGTATCGAACTGCCTTAAAAAGGAGTAATCGGGGATTTTTACAACAGTGCCACTATGCTCTAACAATATTCAACAATTAATGTTGAATGATGCCTAGAAGATGCTTAGTTAGTGCTTAAGTATAAAAGAGGGCAAGAAAAATTACCTATTGACCTTTACGTTCCCATCAAACACGGCTTGTCCATCTGAATGAGCGACAATGCACTTGTGAAGTTGCCTAGAAACTCCACGAGGATGATCCAACACTATTTTACTATGCAAATCTTGTGTTTGATTATTACCCGAAAAGTGAAATGTCGACAATCCGGTGATAGTGTCCGGCCCAACTTGTTGCACGTGGACATTGTGTCTGCTTAACTTGCCACCCGTGCTTACCTCTACTAGATCATAAGTACTCAACTTTTCCTATAAATAAAAACATTTTCAAGTTTCTTAAAAAAGAATACTTGACGTATTATCCTTTTGAATTTACATATTCCCTAAAAAGAACTGTATGATTACGCTAACTTTTTGCAGAAGATAATGTTCTTCTTCGGCATTTGGCAAGAATGGTAATTAGTCTGCGACGAATATCTAACTAGTTTTTTTTTTTTTGGTTAACGAGGGAACCCGCCCCGCAACACCCACATTGGAGCCCTACGGACCGGTAAACCCTCGGGTACCCGAGCCCCCAGGCTTACCCGGATCCCAGATGAAGCATCCTCAGGTGAGCTCCCTTTTTGAACGAAATGGCTTCGCCAAGATTCGAACCCGGGTGGCTCCCCTCACAGGTGGCCATCCAAGCTATGCCTGGATCCCAATAATTTATTAGTAACATTAGTATCTATCGTTTTTCAATTTACATTAACATCATTAAACTTGTATTATCAATCAGTATCAACTAAGTAATCATCTATTAACAATACAAACACATCGTATCAAACTCCTCATTAATCAACTAAACTTATGCACCTGCAACAAGCTTAATGATCCAATTTCAGTCTTTCTTAAACTAACATCTGCGACATCTTCATAAACATATTACATATTTTATGCATTATAAGAAAAATATATAAACTTTATATTGACAAACAAGCAGATTACCTGCCGAATCGAGGTCCATTTAATATGGGCAGAGCTCAAAGATTGAGTCTGAATATAAGAATGGCTAACTTTAGCTTCTTCCCCAATCACAACTTCCATAACTGAATTAGTCCAGTAACTCAAATCACCATCACCACTCATATATTCTTCAAGTATTCCAATCTCCCCACCTTTTTCCACCACCACTAAAACCCTCGGATTCGAAACTGGCAACTTGTTCGAATCCTTATCACTCCCTTCATTAGAAACATATCTCAAATGCAATAAAGCCTCAACTTTACACCCTTCTGGAACATAAACCACAACTAATTCAGGTGACCCAACACCATTAAGTGACCAAAACCAATCACCTTGTTCAGAACTAGGCAAAAACTCGAGTACCCGTTTCGTAATTTCGGCCGAATTGATACTAGATAGATTCCCAACAAATACCCCATCTGGTAACCCTGAAATTTGGGATAATGAATCAATGATGTAACCATCAATTATAGTCAAATTAATCATCTGGGTATCTTCAAAAACACTCAAATTGTTTAAAGATTCCTGTGACGGATATGAAACTGGTATAATTTCAGATTTTTTGATGAAGGATATGTCTGTAAACCTAAAAGGTTCATCCTTTTTTGAAGGATATGGCGTTGAAAGGAGGGAGTCTGTAGCAAAATCTCTAAGCTTTTCAAGATTTGATGAAGTGGGTCTAGAGTCTTCTAAAGAGTCTGCAATTTGAAGAACAAATTGTTTGTCAGAAAGCGCTGCTATTGGGGGTGGAGATCGTTGTTGGGCCAACAAAAAAGGTTTGAGCTTTCTTGATTTTGTGAAGGTTGACAGGTATGGTGAATTGGGTATTGTGTCAGATGGTGATGGGTTTGTACGGATGATGGGTGTGAAGGCTGAAACAGCCATTGGTGGCCGCCGGTGAGTAATAGATGGTGAGGAAAATTTATCGACTTAAAATCAAGAAACAACTTGAACCAAAATTCAGTTTTGTTTTCGTTCATAATAATTTATAACTTTCACACCCTAGACTATAGTTACTTGAGCATTTCAACCTCTGACTCGTAGTTCAAGTATTGTACTTTCTATTATCCCAAACTTTTTAATACTCAATTTTGTCTGAGATTTTATTGGTAAGACCATAGATATTGGTTGGTGATTGTGACGTGGAGTGGGTGAGGTGCACTTTTTGAGAAAAAACTGTGACTGGGCCATGACATTTTGAGGGGGAGTTGTAATGGGGGGCTTTTGTTTGGGCGTTTGTGGGTGATGTGGTAAAATTTTATTGGTATTTGAATGATAAAATATTAAAAAGGTGGAGAGAGAAATAACATTAACCAATCAGTAATTGACACCTCATGGTCGTTCTCTCTCTCTTGGGGCGCATTTGCTTGACAAACGCCCAACTACAAACGCCCCATTACAGGCGTTTGTGAGACTTTTCTCGTGACATGTATGCGGCATAGGGGGCCACTAACGCCCCATTATCTGTGGTCTAAGGGTTGTCATTAACACGCTAAAAAGAATTGTACATAGTGGTTAATTATTATTTTTTAGGACGACAGTTTTCAGATGTACAACACTTTTAAGTGGGTTAACAATGTACTGACGTTAGAAAAATCCTTTTATGCTTCTAACTTCAAGACCATAATAATGCAGCGTTTAACTAAAAATTAAGACTGCCAAAATATAAGTATATAACTTGTAGTCTTATTAAACTGTCAAACTTAAAATACTTGCAGAATACTCAAAATATATGCTCTGCAGTTTTGTAATGCAAATCAGTCTTAAAAAAACGAGTTTACGAATGCAATGAGAGTCTTTGATAATCCAACGTTAACGATCCTACCGTTGCACAACTCTGCAGTTAATAATCACATAATGTTTAATGATACAAACTTATAAATAATTGATAAATTGATAAATGAATTACTTTTAGGAGTAACATGTCTGCTAATCTAACAAAACTCATTATTTTAGACAAAATTAGGTCGTTAGTCCCTAAATTTTGTATGAACTTACGTATGTGACCTTTATCTTTATTTTTGACTTAGTTCACCTCGAATTATCTAATTGTAACATGGTTTACCTGGAGTTGATGCCCGTTAATTATCTCTCATTAAGTTTGAACATGTGACTCGCACATGAGAGCATGTTTGTCCAATTCTTTTTTGTTTTTTTTAAACCGTCGTTCTCAATTCACATCACATTCAACCTTACATCTTCTTAAAATATCTGTAAACCCCAATTCATATTACCTAATATTGATTGATCAATGTCGCTCGATTTTTTTAATTTGATTTGAACGTAGATGGGCCATCGGTCATCTGAGCAGTTATATGTATGAACGGTCCGGATTTTGGATGTACAAACGACAGCGCCATGATGTACGCACGACAGTGCTGCGACCACACCAACATTCAACCATTTCGGATTTCAATTTGAATTTAATCGATCTTTTCGTTCGTGAAAAATTAGGTTTTTAAATGTTGGGAACGAATAAAATTGGTGTTAAAAAAGGTGTAAAAATTTATATAAAAGGGAAAAAAAAAATGGACAAACATACTCTCACGTGCGTGTCACCTGTTCAAACTTAACATAACACAAGTAACAGGCGTCAATTCCAGGTTCAGCCATTTAACAATTGAATAATCCGAGGACACCTAAATTAAAAGAATAAGAAAAAAGTCACCTACATGTTTTCATACAAAATTTAGGGAACAACAGTGTAATTTTGTCTTATTTTTCTCTCAATAATGCATTTAGGAGTTTAGTTATTGCATTATGGGCAATGACCCGATTCAAACCCAGTTGATCTTTGACCAAACTCAACCCGACCTGTTTGCCAGGTATGATTATGGCATTGAGCAATTTGTCATATTTTCACAGCCTTTGCAATCATCAGACCTCTAACCCGAATGCATACGAAAAAGTCAATGGAGTACAACATTTTTTTTTTTACGGCGATTTTTTTGGCATCAGTAGATCATTTCTTTCAACGACCTTCATCATTTGCACGTATCACACACGTTCGAGCGGAAACCCGAACCCGATCGACGGTACCCGGGAACACGTCCATTCGGGCAGTGGTTCCGGGTAGGAGTCCGTGAACGAATCCGGTAAAACCTCCCTATAGGGTCAATATATACCACCATTATTGGTGTTCAATTGGTTTAAAGAAAATCATGTCATCCCTAAGGATCGAACCCATGACCTCTCCCTATCCCATGACACAAAGTATATGGGGAGAACCGTTGGGCTATGCCCGCAAATCATAATGGAGTACAACAATAGCAATTAACATAACAGATATTTGTAGTTATAGGAGTACTAAATTACTAATGCTGCCTTATAACACCCGAAAAGTTATACATTTGGTACCTACACTAACCAAATCATACCGATTTCAGGCTACACATTTTTAATACAAGCTTGCGATTTTCGGACTGCAAAAAACAAGCACTTCTTCAAGAGAAGCCCTGGATTCATCCCCAAATAAAGACTCTTTTCCATCTGCTCTTTTTGCATAAGACAAACCCAATCTTGATTTCGCTTGCCTTAAATCTCCAACACCCGAGTTTGTATCGGGCCCAGCAAACCCACCCATGACGGGAGCAAGTGGAGGCCCGATTAAAAGCCCATCAGCCCCAAACTGTGGCCCACCTCTAGCATAATCAAAAAGGGCTGCACCACTGCCTCCTATTTTAGGCAATACTACTGGCTCATCTTCCTTTTCATTAGGCCAGTAAAATAGGAACGCGTCAAAGGTCTCGTAGTAATCGTCTGTACTTCTATAACCTTCGGGATTGAATGCACCGAACTTGAATAAGTTGTCTGTGTAGCCGATTATCACACACGGGCCCTTGAAATCGCTACATTCGTGAAAAGAAGTCGCACTGAATCCATCTAAGGTGGCCTTGTAGCAACATTTTAGTTCCTTACCTGTTCATTATCATGCAAAACACAACTTTATCATCACTGATAACATAAAATTAATTTTTTTTATTAAGTTTTAACAAAATTAAACAATATCAGAGGAGAAGTATTACCATTGAGGAAGGTTTTGGTGAGTAGAGAGTTAGGAAAAGGAAGATCAAGATTATGGTAATTGGGTTGAGGTTTATCATTGGTTTTGTTTTTGCCAATGTTCCAACCAAACATACAGACACTTTTTGATATGCAAGTAGCCATACTCATAAACAAACACTTAAAAATTTTGCCAGAATATTACAATTTTTTTATGATCCAAAATGAAAAGAAAAAGAAAATCACAATTTTAGTTAGATAAGAAGCAACATCTTCCATCCACTGGTTTATAATATGTTATTATTAATATTATTTCTAACAAAATGTACCTTTCAATTATTAGATGGCCTTTTCATCAAGGCCCTACTCAAGTAAATAAATTAGCTTACTGACTCTATTCTGATAAAACTTACTCCATGACATTTTTATTTTTCAGAAATAAATATATATGCAGAACTTGAATAGGCATGCAACTTAACACTGTATTTTAATCTGCATATCTTAGTTTTTTTTAAAAGCGGTAGGAGTAAATGACGGGATCCACCAGAAGTCACTCGATCATATTTGTGCCACATGATGGGAGGAAACCACGGGACCCGCACCCGAAAACCCCCATAAGGTTCGAAAGAACGTGTCGTAACCTCTGAAACCCGGATATCCAGGATACCACTGAGCATAGCACACAAGTTGTAATTTTACACAAATAATGTCATAAACAGGACTCGAACCCATGAGGTAACTCGAGGTCAGAGGATTCTTGATACCGCTAGACCAAAGGCCCTTTAGCAAGCTGCATATCCTAGTAATACATCTCTAGCTTTTTCATATCTAAAGACTGGTATAAACTATATATATCTATGATGGTGATAGATAATTCTTATCTCATTAATTAACAAATAGATTAAGCTTATATCTCTAATAAGTAAACTTATTTCACCCAAATACATCATACTCTATAGGATTTTGAATTCACCTCTATGCACAAAACAAAGTTGGATAATACTCTCTTTTATGAACAATCGTAATCGCAATACAAACACGAATACAACCTTATATCTATATCCGATCCACCAACACACCCAGAAACTACTAACAATAATTTTAAATATATGCGCTTTTCGCGAACTTAACTGAAAGCAGTCTTTTTATCTCATTCTTCAAACTCACTCAGTGGCACCAGGAAGATTAATCTCCGTTGATCTTCGTTTATCGACATCCAAAACGACATCATCACCTTCTTTATATTCTTTAAAACAAGCCACTCTCCCTAGTTCTTCAACTTCTTCAATCACAAGATCAAGTCTAGCAACTAACTCGACTAACAAAGCCGCAAAAGCCGCAAATGGAAGCGCTTCAGAAAACTCTAAGCTTGTGATCGTTAATTTGCTTAACGTCGATTTAAGTTTCCTTGGTGAGTCTGTTTTTTGTCGTGCTGCTGCGGCTACTAAGGCTAGCATTTTAGAGGTGTTGTTTGGACTGTTTGGACCGAGAAAAAGGCGCGGTTGTGACTTTAAAGCCGCGTTGAGGTCTTGTAGTGCTTTTTGAAGACGCTCGGTTAGGATTTCGGGCGAGCAGTGTTGTCGGGCTCTTATGCTGCCCGCGAGTTCTAATAGAGCTTTGTTTACTTGTGATGCAAGGCGAATGCATGGATCTTTGAATAGCATGCGAACTGATCCTGGAGTCTACAAAATTGAAGCAAAATATTTGTTATTATTGGTTATATGTTAGGATCTATAATATCATATCATTCATAATTTTTTTTTTTTTGAAAAGCAAATATGGATTGATTCACGAATATGAGTACCACGTTTGGGGGTTAAACCACCCTATATACAATACATACGATACACGAGCTACATTACTAGAACACGAAACACTAAATAACCGCAAGGATGCGGAGAAAGCATCAAGGCGGCTACACGACAATTAGGAGTGGGTCGGTTAACCAAAGGTGCCAATCTATCTTCAAATCCTTACTCCTTCTTGAAACCCAATCGAACGAAAGTACTTGAATCTCGTTTAGTGCAACCGGGGCATTCCACCCTTTTCCTTTGAATACCATAGTATTTCTATTTTTCCAAATGAGATATGCGCTAGTCCAAATCATCGCTTGCCAACATAGAGCGCCTTTTGTAGACTTGATTTGACCCGGGTGATTTTGTAAGAGTTCGGCAACACTAAAGTATGAAAAAGGTCCAACTCCCCACCAATTAAAGACCTGAGACCAAATCTCTTGAGCGAGCCTACAAAAGATGAGAGTATGATCCACGGATTCCACGTCTTCATCACATATTGGGCATCGAACACTATGAAGGTCGACACCCCTCTTGTCTAATTCTAATCTTACGGGAAGACGTTTTTTAAGAGTCCGCCACGCAAAGATTTCGATTTTCTTTGGAACAAGAGGGTTACGACTAGTCTCGACTCCCGCACTTAACGCATCACTGTATTTTTGTTCCTCCATTAAAGACGAGAGTTTTTTGACCGAGAACAAACCATTAGGACATAGTGTCCACGACCATGAATTGCTCGCGCTATCCGTTAGTGTTACTGATCGGATTAAATTTAGAAGTCTCTGTAGCTCATCTTGAGACCGGCCCGTTGGCTCTCTAACCCACTCCCAATTGACCGTAACCGTCCCGACACTTTCCTCGATACCTGCAGCATTTAAATAAGAATTATCAGTTCTAATAAATGAAGCAGCCGAAGCTAACGTAGCATTTGTGAACGGATTAGAAGCTGCAGAAGCAGAAACAATCGGTTGAAAAGGTTCTGATCCAGCAGCTAAGATTCTTGTACTCTCGATAGCAGCAGCAGAATTCAGGCTCGATCCGTGGAAACAAGAGTCTGGTTTCGATCTCGAATTAACAGTTCCGTCTTTCGCTGAATCTGCATAATTAACAGCATGTGGGTTGGGTCCGTGATTCGCAGCCTGGCGAGTATCTCTTTATTGGATTCCGCGAAAGATCTGATTTATAATTTCATATTCATATTTCATATATAGATTATTATAAATTTTAATAAACAGTAAAATTGTTTTCACAATGTGTTCTTGCAACAGATCTGATTTATTGATAACACATGCACATGTTGGAATTTATTATTATCTATATAGTTTCTATTATTAAAATTCTATAATGATGATATCATTATTAGACTAATTCTATTGTTAAAAGAAAATTAAAAAACAAAAGAAAAAAAATCTAAACATGATGGGTGATATGATTAATCTAAATAATTTTGAATTAAAATTAAATCTTATTAATTAATTATTATTATTAAATCTTATTAATAATTATTTAATTATTAAAATTAAATAATTTTGAATTATTTTAATTAATTATTTTGAATTGAGTACGAGAAGGTATAAAAGCTAGGCAGAATGAAACCAATTCTAAATTTATATTTTAATTTACACTTTTAAAATAAAATGACAACCAATATTATCTCTTATGATTTTTTTTTTTTTTTTTTGAAAAGCAAGAAATGTTATTGTTAATAATGGTATGTGTAGTTACATGGACCTATATAATCTATACATTGGATAATAGAAGTAACATGAAAATTAATAATAAGGAGGCTAGTCAAATAGAACTATTCATATGAAACGAGGAAAAGTTGAACTTGAAAATCAAGCCGGAGGAAAGAGGATAACAGTGACGATCGAGCGCCAACAAAATTACCCAACTGACACCCCGTTTAATCACCCCTCATAAGAAATAAATAGAACTATTGGGCATTAATTAACCAATACCCACACGATGATGAGGATCCGCAACATATGATGATAGATTGATTAATCATTGGTGCCATTCGATTGGTTTCTTTTTTCTCGAGCGTTTAGATATCCAACTATAAATTTGGGATTGGATTTCGGATAGTATTGTTGCAGGGTTCCAATCTTTGTTTGAGAATACTTTTAAATTTCTATGTTTTCAAAGTGTGTAGCACACGGTCCATTTGGTTGCTTGTCACAAAAAAACGCCAATATTGTTACAAGTAAAAGATTGTTGGTTGATTATGGCGTCTTCGATATTAGAGATCATGGAGCTAGATTGGTTCCACCATTTTATTACAAGTGACCATATCTCTTATGATTAGATGTATATTGTTTAATATGCATTTTAGGTGTTTAATGAAATGTTCAGCTGGCGAGTTTCTTAGTCGGACTCTGTAGTTTCATGGGTCATTAAACTAAATGACTTTAGCATTTACGTTCACTTAATATTTAAAACATATTATTAAACTGTTTCGTTTAAACATACACGTGGTTCCACAACTCATTTCACTAGTATACTTTCATTTTTTAAAATAAAGCAATGAAATTATAGATGCCTAAAACAAATGCCATTGATAGAATCTAGTATTTGAAACTGTAATATAGTAGTTCTCGGGTTAAAAAATTGAAGTATGATTATATTAATTTTTGAATCTGTAAATATTGGGAAAATGGGGATATGTGATATAATTTATTGATTCTTTGACTACTTGAGTCAGCAAAATGGAAGTTTCACTTTGGTAGTGGACTTGTGGTTATGGAACATAACAAATACTGATAACATGGGCTTGGGTTGTGGACCTTTGCAGAATATAATAAAGGGGTAATAATACTTGCCCATCTTAAAATACTACTCCTTCTTCCAAAAATTTTTATTATTCCTTCCTATATTTATTTATGACAAAAATATTACTATTATTTTATATCCTTTTAAAAAACAAAGAAAACCCATCAATATTATAGGCTCTTTATAACATTTCTATTTGTAAAAATTGAACTAGCTCATTTAATGAAAGACACAATAGATGGACAATATATATATATATATATATATATATATATATATATATATATATATATATATATATATATATATCTTAAATTCAATAAAAAGTTAATTCAAATAAAAAGTTTGGGGACGGAGAGAATTGCAAAAAATATTTTCCTACAAACTCCTACAATATTGATTAATTATCTTTCAATATGCAGAGCTCATCAGTCATATACGGAGTAGTTTAATCCATCTATTATAATTAAACTAAATAACAACCACGTCTATCGAAACCTTTTTCCTCACCCACCACTACTCCATTACTCGCATTCATATTATATTATACGTTCTGTATCTAGACAATAATTCATCAAATATTATATCACTCCGTATTTTATTTTAAATTCATTGAGCTTCCAGATCTATAAGATGATCCGGAGCTAATTATTCAAATCATGTTCGTATATATACTTGTAACTATATAAGCAAAAAAAAAATATTTTCTTTCATGAACATTCTATGTAAGATCTATAAATATATAAACTTCTTTTTCATTTTTGTGTGATAAAAATAGAAAGTATTTCATACATGACAAAACTCCTAAATACTTAGCACATTAGCACGGTACTATTCATGATACAATAACATACCCGGATTTCGGTTTGTAAAGTGCCGTGAAGAGCGACAACCCCATACCCTAAGTGACGAAGAACGCCTCCTAGTTTCACATATTGTTGCCATGGAAATTTGTGGCAACCCCGCGAGTGCCTTGGTTCCCAACTTGCATGGAGCGCCTGTAATTTAACGACAATTATATTACTGACAAAATTAAAATACTCCCCTCCGTCCCAAAATAATTGTCATGTTTTGACATTTTTTCGTCTTTTCTCTCCAACTTTGACTTTAAATATATTTCTCTGTGTTATATAATATCGAATGAAAGTTATATCAAATGAAAACACATTCGGAAATGAATCTATTGATATAAATTTCATCAAATATTCTATAGTATACACCAACAAATATTTAAAGTCAAAACTTAACAAACTGACTTTGAAAAGTCCAACAAGACAATTATTTTGGGACGGAGGGAGTAATGATTTTTCTAATGATAACATTTAAAACATCCATAAAAATGTTATACAGTTTAATAACTGTCAGTTTAAGTCAATATATAACCAGTATGTATAACACTTTTTTTACGTCAATGATATCTCTACATGTTGTCTTTAGAAAAACTCAAATATAGAAGTTGTGATGTGGTCCAGCGGTTGGTAGCCTGCCTCTTTTAGGGGAGGTCAGGAGTTCGACCCCCGTTGGCTACATATTAAAAACACAATTTCATCTCTGCCATCCACCCATAGCACATTTCCCATATCGTTTGGGGGTAAAGGGGATGGGGTTTTACTTGTCCGTGCCCTTGGATCGGTTTCAAGGTTTCCTCCCGAACAACGATGGGGGCGGGGTTATTATCGCTGCATCGGCATAGTCGAAACGGGAAATGATCGCAACGGGTAGTTTAGTCCCCCTCGGGTGATCCCAATCGTTGTTCAAAAAAAAAGAAAAACTCAAATATAATGACTCTTTATGTTCATTTCATAAAGTTAAAGGATAAATATGAAATTTTTCAAAAAATATTTTGACTCTACATTACCTATGATATATGAAGTTAGATTCATATTTTTAGGCATATATATCATTTCTTGATCGAAATTGTAGGCTTACTAGTGTTTCATCGGTCGATTTTGAGTCCAAAACGGGCTTATAGTTCTTGTATATAGGATCCTCCATTGTCTCATCTATTTCTATATCAGATTCTTCGTCAGTGAAGTACTTATCGACACAAGCTACATTTGTTTAAAACGTCAAAAATATAAGTTATCTTTTTCATATTTATTATATATCTAATATCTAATGAATGAATGCAATAATGATATCAAAAGGTTATTGTGTGTACCTTCTATAGCTTTTGCTAAACCTTCTATTTTGGAAATAGTAGAATTATGCAAATCTTGTCCTGACCAATTTGGGAAGATAAACAGACTCATAAGGATACAAACACCAGAACCGATCGCAATTGTATAGATACGCCCTTTCGCTAATCTTAGTATATCGTCGACTCGATAACTTGATACGGTGATCAGATTAAATGTCAAGAGAAATATCAACACACCATAGTCATAATTCTTTTTTATCTTTGGAAAAAATCTCAAATATGTGGTTGATGACCCTGCCAAAATGAAACACAACATTTAATACTTCTTAACATGTGACATAGTAATATAAAATAATTTAAGTTTTTGAGATAATTACCGATTAGGAAAATTGAAGCTCCGATAAATACAGCACGAAAAACCTTCCCGTATTCTCTAGCTATAAACTCAAATAAGTACGCTAAACATGCTGCTAACAACGTCCCAAATCCTCTGTTTAAACCTTTGCATAACGTTGCCCCTATGAAATTACATACATACATCTTTCGCGTTATGTATAACAAAAAGAACGAGCGATTTTTTACAAAAAGACAAATACTCACACACACCATCACAAATTACTAATATATACACATATATACTTGAACTCCAGATTGAAAGAGTCACCACGACACTATTAGTCAGTTAAGTGTCTCGTTTAGAACAATTCTTTTAGAATATTAATTATCATATATATCAAAATGCAAAAACCGTTGTTATTGTTCAATTTATCCAAAATATAATTTCACATTTCAAACTATAACAAACAAACACATAAAAAAAAGACATTTAGATTTGTCCAATTTAAATTTATATTTCACGTTTAAATTTGTTCAATTTAAAACTATATAGCAAACAAACAGAAAACGGTTATAGAAAACTTACCGGCCGTAAATTCAAGTACAACGACGACGGTCATTACAGCCCAAATAGCATTTACTCCAACCCCTTTAAACAAGGGCTCGACTAAGTACAACAGCGACACCAATGTCAATGAAAGCCCGACTTTAAGTGCATGGATCACTCTTCTCGGATCATCCCGACCCACTTTCCATATTTTTTGACATACCAAACCCGGATATCTCTTCATGTTCTCAACATACATCTTCATTTTCTTGCTAACATCACTCATCATGGTATTGTACTACTTATAAACTTTTATAAGTAGGAGTTTGCATACACTTACTTATGTATGTTCATTTTTCAACAGAAAACTATAAGTATATGATGGTGATAAAAAATGTAGTTTAAGAAGCATATGACAGCATGATATTTGTTATATTTATAGGTGTGTTTATGTGGAAGACAGAGGAAATATTTGTATTCACATGGTTCCCATTGAAAGCGATTGAAAATAAAGAAATAATATCAAGGTTAATTATTGTTATATATATATATATATATATATATATATATATATATATATATATATATATATATATATATATATATATATATATATAGGGGCAGGATCAATGGGGAAGTAACCAATCGGGGGGAAGCGGGGGAAAACAAAAAAAAAAAAAATTTCGTTTTTTTTTTTGCCGGCGTCAAGATCACACGAAAATATGAACATTTAGAAGAGACACTTCGTGATGAATGTTATTATTTAGGCGGGAAAACGATCGACAAAAATAACATTCAAGATAATATTGTTCGTGAAGAATATGAACTTTTTTTTCCATGTTTTGTGAAGTAAAATTTAGCCCGATTTAGAGTTTAGGGTTTAAGGTTTGGTGTTTTGGGTTTATTCCATAAACCCAAAACACCAAACCCTAAACCCTAAACCCTAAACTCTAAACCGTTCGTGTTAAAAACTCAATCTAAATCCTAAATCTAAACCCTAAACTCTAAATTTCTAAACCCTAATATCTAAACCCTAATATCTAAACCCCAATAGCTAAAACCTCAAAATACGCTTGAAAAACACGATAATTGTTATATATTACTTCTTCGAGCGTTTTCCCGCCAAAATAAAAACATTTATCACAAAGTGTCTCTACTAAATGTTCATATTTTTATCTCATCTATAATGTTCGTGAACAAAGTTTTTTCAAAAAATGAAAAAAAAAAAAAAAAATTTTGCTTCCCCCCGCTTCCTCCCGATTGGTTACTTCCCTCTTGATCCTACCCCTATATATATATATATATATACATATATAGCAGGATCAATGGGGAAATAACCAATCGGGGGGGGGGGAAGCAAAATTTTTTTTTTTTCGTTTTTTTGGAATTTTTTTTTCAGACATCAAGATCACACGAAAATATGAACATTTAAAAAAGACACTACATGATGAATGTTATTATTTTGGCGGAAAAATGATCGACAAAAATAACATTCAAGATAATATTGTTCGTGAAGAATGTGAACGTTTTTTTTCCATGTTTTGTGAAGTAAAAGTTAGCCTTATTTAGAGTTTAGGGTTTAGGATTTACGGTTTGGTGTTTTGGGTTTATTACATAAACTCAAAAACCAACCCCTAAACCCTAAACTCTAAACCGTTCGTGTTAAAAACTCAATCTAAATCCTAAATCTAAACCCTAAACCCTAAATTTATAAACTCTAATATCTAAACCCTATAAACCTTAATATCTAAACCCTAATATCTAAAACCTCAACATACGCTCGAAAAACACGATAATTGTTATATATTAATTCTTCGAGAGTTTTTTCACCAAAATAAAAACATTTATCACAAAGTGTCTTTATTAAATGTTCATATTTTTATCCAATCTATAATGTTCGTGAACAAAGTTTTTTCAAAAAACGAATTTTTTTTTTAACTTCCCCCCGCTTCCCCCCGATTGGTTACTTCCCTCTTGATCCTACCATTATATGTGTATATATATATATATATATATATATATATATATATATATATATACACACACACACACACAACAACAACAACAACAAAACTCAATACCACATAAGTAGTGTATGGGGGAGGTGAGATGTAGATAATCCTTCCCCTATCCGAGAATAAAGATGAAATGCCCCGTTCATATCGATTATAAACGATTCACAATAGTTGATTTCATCTCGAGGTATTTGACCTCTATATGATACATTTTACAAACATTGCATTCGTTTTTAAAAGACAATCTTTCATTTCATCGACAGTTGACGATATGCATACCATTTCATAATATATCCAACTATAATTGACTTAATAATAATCTTGATGAACTCAACGACTTGAATGCAACGTCTTTTGAAATATGTCATGAATGACTCCAAGTAATATCTCTAAAATGAGCAAATACACAGCGGAAGATTTTCTTAATACCTGAGAATAAACATGCTTTAAAGTGTCAACCAAAAGGTTGGTGAGTTCATAGGTTTATCGTAAACAATAAAATTCATCATTTTGATAGACCACAAAATTCAAATACAGTACACCTATCTCGTGTACGTAACCATTTTTCATAAATCTTAGTAACCGTACACATATCTCGTGTACAAAAATATCATACACATAACCTGTGTATAAAATCATTCTCTCGATACATAACATTCACTTTTCATTCATTGCTTGGCTTGGTAACCGATCTTAACATATAATGCTGATAATGCTAAAAACGAACATATATTTCATAGCATTATTCCTCAAGAAAGACAAGCTTTTAGTTGCAATTGTTCTATTTACAAGTGATATTCGTTTAAATAATAAAAGGTGAAGACAAAAGACAGATTCGACGAATTGAAGACGCAAACGACCAAAAAGCTCAAAAGTACAAAATACAATCAAAAAGGTTCCAATTATTGATAAGAAACGTCTCAAAATTACAAGAGTACAAGATTCAAAACGCAAAGTACAAGATATTAAATTGTACGCAAGGACGTTCGAAAATCCGGAACCAGGACCAGAGTCAACTCTCAACGCTCGACGCAACGGACTAAAAATTACAAGTCAACTATGCACATAAATATAATATAATATTTAAATAATTCTTATAATTATTTATATATTATATAAATAATAAAAATCCGTCGGCAAGAAAGACTCCAAAGTTTGTGAGCTGTAATTTCAAACTCCGCGACGCGCGGAGTTTGAAGGCAAAAAATGCCGCGAGTCGCGGAGCCCCAAAGTCTGAAACTCCCTATAAAAGCAAACGAATTCTGATCGCAAAAACAATAACATATATATCCATCTCTCTATCTATATACGTAAATATTTATATTTATATTTATATTTTAATTTTAATTTTAATTTTAATTTTAATCCTAATAATAAGGGTATGTTAGCGAATGTTGTAAGGGTGTAAGTCGAAATTCTGTCCGTGTAACGCTACGCTATTTTTAATCATTGTAAGTTATGTTCAACCTTTTTAATTTAATGTCTCGTAGCTAAGTTATTATTATGCTTATTTAATCTGAAGTAATCATGATGTTGGGCTAATTACTAAAATTGGGTAATTGGGCTTTGTACCATAATTGAGGTTTGGACAAAAGAACGACACTTGTGGAAATTAGACTGTGGGCTATTAATGGGCTTTATATTTGTTTAACTAAATGATAGTTTGTTAATGTTAATATAAAGATTTACAATTGGGCGTCCCTATAAATTACCATATACACTCGATCGGACACGATGGGCGGGGTATTTATATGTACGAATAATCGTTCATTTAACCGAACACGGGAATGGATTAATAGCCACTAGAATAATTAAAACAGGGGTGAAATTATGTACAAGGACACTTGGTATAATTGATAACAAAATATTAAAACCTTGGGTTACACTCAGTCGACATCCTGGTGTAATTATTAAACAAAGTATTAAAATCTTGTTACAGTTTAAATCCCCAATTAGTTGGAATATTTAACTTCGGGTATAAGGATAATTTGACGAGGACACTCGCACTTTATATTTATGACTGATGGACTGTTATGGACAAAAACCAGACGGACATATTAAATAATCCAGGACAAAGGACAATTAACCCATGGGCATAAAACTAAAATCAACACGTCAAACATCATGATTACGGAAGTTTAAATAAGCATAATTCTTTTATTTCATATTTAATTTCCTTTATTTTATATTTAATTGCACTTCTAATTATCGCATTTTATTTATTGTTATTGTATTTAATTGCACTTTTAATTATCGTACTTTTTAATTATCGCAAGTTTATTTTATCGCACTTTTATTATTCGCAATTTCATTATCGTTATTTACTTTACGCTTTAAATTAAGTCTTGTATTTATTTATTATTTTACATTTGGTTTTAACTGCGACTAAAGTTTTAAAATCGACAAACCGGTCATTAAACGGTAAAAACCCCCCTTTATAATAATAATATTACTTATATATATTTGTATTTTTATAAAAGTAAACTAATATAGCGTTAAGCTTTATTTAAAAAGATTCCCTGTGGAACGAACCGGACTTACTAAAAACTACACTACTGTACGATTAGGTACACTGCCTATAAGGGTTGTAGCAAGGTTTAAGTATATCCATTCAATAAATAAATAAATATCTTGTGTAAAATTGTATCGTATTTAATAGTATTTTCTTGTAACATTTAATAGTATTTCGTATACCCCGCTGCAAACATCAAGTATTTTTGGCGCCGCTGCCGGGGAAACGCTTAAAAGCCGGAAGCGCAACGCTAATATATATAAAAAAAAGATTTTTAGTTTACTTTTATTAAAATTCATTTTTATAAAAATACGTTTTAAATATTGGAAAATATAAAAAGAAAACAAAAAAAATAAGTATTTTTTAAGATTTTGTTAAATATTTAAGTTTTATAAAGTTTCTTTATTTTCATTTTATAAAAATATAAGTTTTTATTATATAAAAATATTTAGATTTTAAAACAGAAAAATATAAAACAGAGAACCAAAAAAAAAAAAAAAACGTCAAATTTAAAACTGTACCTGAGTTGAATTCTGGAACCCCGCGACTCGCGGGGTTTGCTGCTTGGAATACCGCGACTCGCGGAGCCACTCTGACACGGGTACACAGAACCCTAATCAGGCATTAATTAGGTAATTATTATAATTATTATTATAAAACCCTAATTAGGTTTTAATTAATTATTTATTTTAGTTTTTATTATTATTTTATTTAATTAGTTTTATTAAATTATAAAATTAATAGTTTTAATAAATAAATAATATAAAAATAATATTTTTATAAAAAGTGTACTTTTTACAACTTTTTGTATATTTTTATATTTTGTCCCTTTTTAATCGTTTTAGCGTAATATTTGTATTTTTAGCTCATATTTAGTTTTAAACTTAGTTTTTGCCATAGTTATTTTTACTTCTAGATTTTTAGGCTTTGCCGTAGAATTCCTTAAGTGCTTTTTCTTTAGACTAAGATTTAGGTGCTTTATAATTTTGCGACGCCTTTTTAAGTTTTAGTTTCTTTTTAAGTTATTTCCATTTGGGATTTAGTTTTTCCTGTAAGCTTTAATATTTTTAGACGACTTTTACCTATGTATCAATTATCATTCCAATTAGTAATTTCAATTTGCGATTATAATTTTAAGTTAGTTGTAGTAATAAGGTTAGGTTAGTCAAGTGTTTTTAAGTTTTATAAGTTTCTTTTATTTTTCCGTCACCTTTTATTTTTCAACCATTTTTCTTTTTCGACCTTTTTCCGACGCGCTCTTTTTCTTTCTTATTTCTCGCTATTCTAGTTTTTAGGACATAGATTTTTATTCTACTTCTTATCTAAATTTCTTAAAATTACGAAAATTTATTTTAAGTGGTTAAATTGATAGACATCAAAATTTTCTGGTTCGTAGTAATAGTTGGATTTGTACGTGGACCGGGTTATTGGAGCCAAACAGTCCTCAATTATATTGAGAACAAACGAATCCTGCCCCTCTGCTGCATCTTTTGGCTATTCGAAACGTGGGCAAAATCAGAAAAGTCTATTGATTGGATAACTTATTATAATTTTTCTTTCCTTTTAAAAACTAATAGGATATTCAGTGAATGCACCGAGCAAGACGTTCACCACCTTTTGTACGTTCACCACCTGTAACTAGATCAAGACATTTAGCAAATATTACTGCCGTTGATTTTTCTTTAGAATCGTCATCCAGTCGACCAAGTACTCCAGTTCAAATTTCCGATAATCCATTTTTTGAACCCGACCTCACAATTGAGAATCCGGAGAATATTCAGGAACGATTCGTAGATCCTGAACCACTAAACTTTCCTCCGAAACCACCAATCATTCAAACAGAGATTGTTGAGGAACGAACCATTAAATCAGAATCCTCTAGTGATTCCGATTCAACAAATTCAATTATGAAGAATCTGGAACCTTTAAGTATGGAAGACCGAATGAGAGCTAAACGCACTGACCAAGGTCACGCAATTACTCATCCAGACATTAATGCGCCAGATTATGAAATCAAAGGACAAATTCTACACATGGTGACTAATCAATGCCAATTTAGTGGTGCGCCGAAGGAAGATCCAAATGAACATCTACGTACCTTTAATAGGATCTGCACACTATTTAAAATCCGAGAAGTGGAGGATGAACAGATATATCTCATGTTATTTCCCTGGACTTTAAAGGGAGAAGCCAAAGATTGGTTGGAATCGTTACCTGAAGGGGCGATTGATACATGGGATGTTTTAGTTGAAAAATTTCTTAAACAATTCTTTCCGGCATCTAAAGCCGTAAGACTTCAAGCAGAAATTGTTACGTTTACACAGAAGCCGAATGAAACTCTATATGAGGCGTGGACAAGATTTGGAAAGTTATTAAGAGGATGTTCGCAACATGGTTTAGACACCTGTCAAATAGTACAAATATTCTACCAAGGATGCGACATCACTACAAGGAAAGACATAGATATAGCAGCTGGTGGTTCTATTATGAAGAAAACCGAAACTGATGCTTACAAAATTATTGATAACACTGTTTCCCACTCACATGAGTGGCACCAAGAAAAAGATATCGTTAGATCATCTAAAGCAGCTAGAGCCGATTCTAGCCATGACTTAGATTCCATTTCCGCAAAGATAGATGCTGTGGAGAGACGAATGGAAAAGATGACTAAAGATATTCACTCAATACGAATTAGTTGTGAGCAGTGTGGAGGACCACATTTGACAAAAGATTGTCTCAGTATTGAATTAACAATGGAACAAAGAGAGAATATTTCATACATAAACCAAAGGCCTGGAAATAATTATCAGAATAATTATCAACCGCCAAGACCTATTTACAATCAAAACCAGAATTATAACCGAAATATTCCATACAACAACCAACAAGGTCCTAGCAATCAACAAGTATCCAATAATACTTACAATCAGCAAAGACCTAATTTTCAAAACAAACCACCACAACAAACTGATGATAAAAAGCCGAATTTAGAAGATATGATGACGAAGCTAGTTGAAACTCAAACGCAGTTTTTCACATCTCAGAAACAAACTAATGAACAAAATGCTCAAGCATTTAGAAATCAACAAGCTTCTATTCAAAATCTGGAACAAGAAGTAAGTAACCTAGCAAGGTTAATAGGTGAAAGAAAACCGGGAAGTCTACCTAGTGATACAAATGCTAACCCCCGGAATGAAACAGCTAAAGCCATTACCACAAGAAGTGGTACAATACTTAAACCACCTAAAATACCTGTAACTTCTGATGAAGCTATTCCTACTCCACAAGAACCACAACCTGATCAAGATAAGGAAAAAGAACCGGTAGTTGAAAAGGTTAATGAAGATAACACAGTTAAGGCTAAACCTTATGTTAAACCATACCAACCAACACTTCCTTACCCGAGTAAAATGAAGAAAGAGAAACTTGAAGCCGAGTAATCCAAATTCTTGGATATGTTTAAACAGATAAATGTAAATCTTCCTTTCATTGATGTGATTTCAGGAATGCCTAGATATGTTAAATTCTTGAAAGATCTAATCTCAAATAGAAAGAAAATGGAAGAACTCTCGGCTGTTACCATGAATGCTAATTGTTCAGCAGTGCTATTGAATAAGATACCAGAAAAACTATCTGATCCAGGAAGTTTCACAATTCCATGTTTTCTGGGTAGTCTTAGTTCAATAGAAGCATTGGCAGACTTAGGTGCTAGTATAAATTTAATGCCGTATTCACTATACGCTAAACTAGACCTTGGAGAATTGAAACCAACTAGAATAAGCATACAACTAGCCGATAGATCAATAAAATATCCTAGAGGGATAATGGAGAACATGCTAGTTAAAGTTGGTACTTTAGTATTTCCAGTATATTTTGTTATTTTGGACATGGAAGAAGATTCTCAAGTTCCTCTCATATTAGGAAGACCATTCTTAAACACGGCTAAAGCAATGATAGATGTGTTCGGTAAGAAACTGACCCTAAGTATAGAGGATGAGAGTGTTACCTTTTCAGTTGATAGAGCAATGCAACAACCGCAATCTGCAGATGATACATGTTATTATATTCAAACTATAGATGCACATGCAGAATTATTAGAAGAATTTCCAGAATTACAAGGCACAGGAGAATGTTCTTTAGGAGAAGGTAATGAACCAATTGATGAAGCTGAAATGTTAGCTACACTTATAGCTAATGGATATGAACCAACAACAGAAGAAATTCAAATGCTAAATGAAGAAGACAGATATCGATACAAATCATCGATAGAAGAACCTCCGAAATTAGAGTTAAAGCCACTTCCAAACCATTTGGAATACGCTTATTTACATGGTGAATCTGAATTACCTGTAATAATATCGTATTCTCTTACTGAAAATGAGAAATCACAACTCATTTCTGTGTTGAAAGCTCATAAACCAGCCATTGCATGGAAGATTCATGATATTAAAGGAATAAGTCCTTCGTATTGCACACATAAAATCCTTATGGAAGAAGGTCATAAAACGTATGTGCAACGCCAACGAAGACTAAATCCTAATATGCAAGATGTAGTTAAAAAAGAAATTATTAAACTGCTAGATGCAGGTCTAATTTATCCAATTTCTGATAGTCCATGGGTAAGCCCAGTTCAATGCGTGCCTAAGAAGGGTGGCATGACTATCATTACAAATGAGAAAAATGAGCTTATTCCTACTAGGACTGTAACATGATGGCGTGTGTGTATTGATTATAGAAAATTAAATGATGCCACCAGAAAAGATCACTTTCCCTTACCTTTCATAGATCAAATGTTGGAAAGATTAGCCGGAAATAGTTACTATTGTTTTCTAGATGGATTTTCCGGATATTTTCAAATTCCAATAGCACCCGAAGACCAAGAGAAAACCACATTCACGTGCCCTTATGGTACTTTTGCTTACAAACGCATGCCATTTGGACTTTGTAACGCCCCTGCAACCTTTCAAAGGTGTATGATGGCGATTTTTCACGACATGATAGAAGAATGCATGGAAGTTTTCATGGATGACTTTTCAGTCTTCGGTGATACATTTGAAACATGTCTAGTTAATCTTGAACGAATGCTTATTAGATGCGAACAATCAAATCTAGTACTTAATTGGGAGAAATGCCATTTCATGGTTAAAGAAGGCATCGTTCTTGGACATAAAATTTCAAAAGAAGGAATTGAAGTGGATAGAGCAAAAGTAGATGTAATTGCTAAACTTCCACATCCCACCAATGTTAGAGGAGTTAGGAGTTTTCTAGGGCATGCCAGTTTTTACCGACGTTTCATAAAAGATTTTTCTAAAATTGCCACTCCTATGAATAAACTCCTAGAAAAGGATGCTCCATTCATCTTTTCAGATGAATGTATCAAATCTTTTAATATTCTTAAAGAGAAACTCACTAATGCGCCAATCATGATAACACCAAATTGGAATCTACCATTTGAACTAATGTGCGATGCAAGTGATTTTGCAATGGGAGCCGTTTTAGGACAAAGGATTGAAAAACGATTTCAAACTATATATTATACTAGTAAGACGTTACAAGGAGCACAAACGAACTATACAACTACTGAAAAAGAACTCCTTGCTATTGTCTTTGCTTTTGACAAATTTCGATCATATCTCGTTCTAGCAAAAACGGTGGTCTATACCGACCATTCTGCTCTTAGATACCTATTTTCAAAACAAGATGCTAAACCAAGATTAATCCGTTGGATCTTACTCTTACAAGAGTTTGATATTGAAATTCGAGATAAAAGAGGAGCAGAAAATCTCGCCGCTGATCATCTTTCTCGTCTTGAAAATCCCGAATTAGAAGTTCTAAATGAATCGGTCATACAAGACAACTTTCCTGATGAATATCTATTGAAGATAGATTATAAAGAAATTTCATGGTTTGCAGACTATGCGAACTACTTAGTTTGTGGATTCCTTGAAAAAGGATTATCGTACCAAAAATGAAAGAAATTCTTCAGTGATATAAAACACTATTTTTGGGAAGATCCACATCTGTTTAAAAGTTGTCCCGATGGAATAATACGCCGATGTGTATTTGGAGATGAAGCTAGTAAAATTTTAAACCATTGTCACACAGGACCAACTGGAGGGCATTATGGGCCTCAACTAACAGCAAGAAAAGTTTATGATGCTGGATTCTATTGGCCTACAATTTACAAAGACGCACACCTTCTTTGCAAATCCTGTGATGCTTGTCAAAGGGCCGGAAAAATAAGTCAACGTGATGAAATGCCACAAAATGTCATCCAAGTATGTGAAGTATTTGACATTTGGGGTATTGACTTTATGGGTCCATTTCCAAAATCTCATAATAATCTATATATACTCGTAGCCATTGATTATGTATCTAAATGGGCGGAAGCACAAGCTCTGCCAACTAACGATGCACGAGTTGTAGTCAACTTTTTAAAACGTCTTTTTGCAAGGTTTGGAACACCGAAAGCCTTAATAAGTGATCGGGGTACTCATTTTTGTAATAATCAACTTGAGAAAGTTCTTAAAAGATATGGAGTAACTCATAAAATCTCTACCGCATATCATCCACAAACAAGTGGATAAGTTGAAAATACAAACCGAGCTTTAAAACGTATTCTAGAGAAAACCGTAGGATCAAATCCGAAGGAATGGTCCATTAAATTGGAGGATGCACTCTGGGCTTTTAGAACAGCCTACAAAACTCCAATTGGAACCACACCTTTTAGACTTGTTTATGGAAAAGCATGTCATCTTCCAGTAGAAATTGAACACAAAGCATTTTGGGCTTTGAAGACATGTAATCTTGATTTACATGAAGCCAGACGTCTACGATTAAGTCAACTAAACGAATTAGAAGAATTAAGACATGAAGCATACGATAATTCGTTAATCTATAAAGAAAGAACGAAGAAATGGCATGATAAAAGAATCAGAAGTTCAAAAGAATTTAAAGAAGGAGACAGAGTTCTTCTTTTCAATTCACGATTCAAGCTATTTCCTGGAAAATTGAAATCAAGATGGTCTGGACCATTCATAGTCAAAAGAGTTTTCCCATACGGAACGATAGAATTAATAAATTCAAATGGGATTGAATTTAAAGTTAATGGTCACAGAGTTAAACATTACATACATGGTCCGATGGAAGTTGACAACAAAGTTAATCACAATTTCAATACCACAGCTAACTAAGTGTGGGGAGAATCAAGGGGTTTATGTATTTCTGTTAGAGTTAGATTGTCTGTTTTCGTGTAGTTCTCGAAAATGGAACCCGAATGGTCTTTCCCTAGCAGACCCTAAAGAACTAGTCTTCTTCCCCCATTCTGAATTTTTATTTTTTTTAGGTTTTTACAAAATGAAGACTGCCTGTGAACTAAACCATGGTCTTATGCTACACGCTTTGATCACTAAACGTAATAATGACACACTTCCGAGTGAAATAGTATCAGTAATCAGAGAAAGATTGGACGGAGTTAGAAAAGAATCCAGATGCGAAGATAATAAGTTACAATTTGGTAAAGGAAAATCAAAATCCGCAGCGAAAAGAAGAGCACGACACCTAGAAAGATGTCACAAATGCGGAAAATGGTCACATGGAGGTAAATGTTCAAATAATCAAACCTATTCAAACACCGAATTTGTTACTTTATGCAGAGACGGACCGTTCATATGTTTAGAAGAAAAGACACTGAATGCTCGAGGTTACGCCTATGTAGCCATGGAAAACCAATTAAACTGACTATCTTATGAATGGGATAGATCATATAACTAAGAATACTATCTCACAGGTAAGTCTGTACAATTTTTTTTTTTTAACCTTTTGATAATAAACGCTAATTTGTTCGCTATAAAGTATTAAATTGGTATTGAATAAAATTAGGTTTGGCGACCGAAATTATTGATATCATTCAAAAATTTATTACATCACTGCGAAATTTAACGTTTATTCTTAAGGTATAAATATCTTTAATCAATCAACCCAAAATATTTCAAAAATTCGTCATGAGTTAAATTAGGTCATGGAACCGAAATTACTTTACCGAAAAGAGGGGCGCATATTTTTGATAATATTTGATTGATTAAAGTGGGATAAAAAGCCAAAAAGATTTTTAATTTTATTTTTACCATGTTTTTAAAATTAATATATAAATCTTAAATTAATATTGTAAACTTTGTAAAATCAATATATTTAAAATTGCAAATATTTGAAAAATTAATATAAGTTTGTTGTGAATTTATAATATGAATTTTTAAATTAAGTTTGGTGTGAATTTATAATATGAATTTTTAAAATTAAGTTTGGTGTGAATTTTTAATTTTTAAAATATGAATTTTAATTTTATGCATTTTAAATTGTAAGTTTGGTGTGAATTTTTAATATTAATTTTGAATTTTATATTTAAGTTGTGTGAATTTAAAAACAAAAATTTACTTTATCTCATTAAGTTAAAAATATGATTTTTAAACTTCGTCGTAAGTTGAAGACTAGGTCTTTGAACCGAAATTGCTTTACCCGAGGGAGGGACGAGAACTTTTATTATCATTATTTTTAATCTTATTGAATTAAAGTATGCCAAAAACATTAAAAAAAAACCCCAAAAATCTTAGCTTTTAAAACAATCGCTACAAAAAGACAAATTTTAAAATTTTGTCGAAGGACGGACTAGGACATCGATCCGAAACGACTCGTCCTAAATAACAAGGGAAACAAAATTTTAAAATTAATTACTTAATTGTTTTAATTAGTATAAGATATTTAAAAAAAAAAAAATATACAAACTCCGCGACTCGCGGAGTTTGAAGGTCCAAACACCGCGACTCGCGGAGGGACCGAAATACAGAAAAAAATATAACGCAAAGAACTGATCAGTCCACACTACCACCCACACATACAGCAAAAAATTCTGCGAAAATAAGCTCGAAAAAACCCGCAAAAACACCCCCAAAATCACAATTTTTAACCGTTAATCATCAAATCTTTTACTAAAATCATGTTGAGAAGGATGCTATCAAGGAATTACTCAAGAAAAACGGTAAATTTCTACACCTAAGCACCATTTAATCCGAAAATTAGTGTTCTTGAGCAATTTTTCCCCAATTTGATTTTGATGCTTTTTAGTGTAATTATGCTTAAATTGCTTATGTATTATGCTTGTATAACCTAGATTGATGCTATTTAACATGATTAGAAGCCTTAAACTTCAAATTTTGAGTAATCCAGGGTTTGTGTTCTTGAGCAATTTGGGGCTTTTTGATATAAACAGGTTATAGCCGATTTTTGCCATGAATTGTTGCTAAATTAAGTAGTGTAACATGTTTAGGTAGTTAAATGATCCAAACTTTGAGCCTAAACATGATTTTGAGAATTAAAGTGGACTTTTTCAAGTCTAAAATTCATAAACTTGATTTTTGAGAGATAATGCCATTTGAAACTTGTTTAATTGTTTGTAATGATTATTTTGACATGTTATTTGAGTTGAATGCTTATAAACTTGGAGAACATTTTCGTATATGCTTATTTGAAAAAGTGTAGATTTGATAAAAATATGAAAATGAGCTTAAGTTTGATATAAATTGATCATGTCATTGTAATTATTTTGATTGATGATTTTGCTGACACTAACGCATATTTGGATGCACAAAAATTGTGTTTGATGTGTTTTGCAGACTGAAAGGGGTGAATCTTCATCCCAAGCTCGCAATGCTCCTGCTGAGAATGCGGAACAACAGGAGGTGGATAACTACTACAAACAAGATATACCTCATCCAGTCATGACATTTTCTGATATGCACTTGGAAGATTTGCATCCGAACCTGAGATTTGACAGACTTTGGATAGATTATCCAAAATACCAAAGGGGTTTGCATACTCTTCATTCTAAAGTTGTTGAGGTACCTAGGGTCATAGAATGGGGACCATTAGAAGCTGTAGAATTGACCGGGCCAATTAGGGAATTACTTGCACAGAGGTATGGTAATTCTACTTTTAATGACTGGGTACGTTTATTCACCATGCGTAGACCTGTATATAAAGTATGGTGTGAAGAATTGTTGTGTAGTATAGAATTGAATGATCGGGTAGCTAGTTTAACTGATAGATCTTTTATTAGATTTTTGTTAGGAGGTTCGATGCGCCACATGTCTTTACTAGACATGGCTCAGGCTTTACGTATATATACGCCTGAGGAGTTAGCATCTGCCGATTGTAGAGGATTGATACTAAATGGTAGAAAGATAGATGAAAATTTTGATACACATGGTGTATGGAGTCAAATGACAAGCCATCACCGATTCAAAGGGGGAAATTACTCTTATTTGGATATAGATAGAGCTGAATTAAGAGTAATTCATAGGTTTTTAGCTAATTCGATTACACAAAGAGGTAAGAACAAGGAAAAGGTAAATGAACAAGATTTGTTTTACCATATGTGTATTCGAGACCCACAAAGCGCTGTAAGTATACCTTATTGTGTGGGTTATTATTTATCAGCTATGGTTAGGGGGATGAGACCGCATAGCATAATAGGAGGTGGTATTTTTATTACTTTGATTGCTGAATATCTCGGTGTGGATATAAGTCGGGGGGGATTATTAGTCGAAGAACCAGAACCCCGCGATACTATAGGTTTAAATGTATACCATGGTGCGAAAGTTTTGAAGAGGCGAAATAACGCCGCAGTACGATACCATGGTAGACATCCACAGGTTGAGAGAAACTAACAGCAAGGTAATGTAGGAGGGGGAAATGAAATGCAAGAAATGCAAAGGTTTATAGCTTCACAGGAGTACGAAAATGCTAGACAGAGAGCATTTGAAGATTGACAAGTTCATCAAAACCAAATCATAGCTCATTGCCAACATATAGGTAGAAACTATATTCCTACTCCAAAACCCATATTCCCTCCCTGGTCTATAGAGATGCAACCACCGTATCCTACGTATAACCCTGCCGAAGCATTCTATAGCACCTATGGTTATGCATGGAACCCCTATTGGTATCAGTATCATCCCTAGTCTACTTAGTTTTATTTATTTTGTAATTTGTAATGTTGATACGTTTAATACTTATGTTAATATTGTAATAATTTTTATAATTTTCTAACTTTTATTCTTAGATTTTAATAATTTTTGAATGTGGGGTAATATACCAAACTTCAAAAATATGTATATATGTTTGCAGTTTATCTTATGTACACAACAGGGTAAAACAACGCATTTTCAAAGACTGGCATTAAGTTCAGCAAAAGCAACTAATTTTAACGACAAGATGCAAAATATATGTGAAATAACAACAAGACGGAATGAACAAATGATGTGCACCATTTATCATTCAGCAAACAAACGCAAATATGTTTGGAAACTTTGGTAAAAATTTAATCATTTTCACACAAATCACCCTCAATAATTTAAATTGTTACTGATTTCTTGCAAATGAGGGCATTGAAAGATCTTAAGTGTGGGAAGGGGTTAAATTCTTTCGGATTTTAAAATTTTTACTTTATACACTTGGTTACCATTAGAAATACTAGTAAAGTAGTAGTTGTATTAGAATCTATTGCTCTCTGATAATAAAGAACAGACCTAGTCTTATATACTGACTACCCAATTCTAGTAAAATTTTTCAAAATTTTCAATTAAATGAACTCAAAATCATGTTTATACATATTTATGAACGATAAAACTAGGTTTTAACACCGAAATTATTGTAACCTCGGAAAGGACATAAATTGAGAAACAAACCAAAATGTTAAAATTCATTTAAAATGGAATAGAGGACGATAAAAAGGAAAATAAAAGCCAAGTGTGAGAAAATTCTCCAAGTTATTCAAAACATATATCACATATTTTTGTACAAATAACTGAAAATACTTTTGCTTTGGACTAAACTAAAAAGTTTTACCTGATTTACTGTAAGAAAGATGGATCTACACGATGAATCAATTCCATCATTAAAAGGAAGTAAAGTCTTCCGAAAAAGAAACGCGCTTCTTGATTTAGGTCAAGAAGTTGTCGTCCAGACTAGCTGTAGGTTGACGAAAAAATCTAGAAAAGTCATCACTAAAATCAGCAGGAAATCCACGGACTTCAGCATTAAACAAGGTCGCCAAGTGGTCAGATTTATCCTAACCATGAGAAGGATTTAACTCGTAAAATGGGGGGGCACCATGCAAATTAGCTGGATAAGACTAATGAATCAGATCCCCAGAAAGGATAATCTCCTTAAAAGATCAAAAATCAGCTTTTAAGCCTGATATTACTCAATCCTTGAGATTGACCTTAAAGATTGAGAATTACAAACTCATGGAATTCAATGATATCTAAACTCGAGCTTGAACGAGAAAATATTTTGATCAAAATTACAAACCGATTTATTTTCTGAAAACCCTATTTTCAATGCGTTCATTACCATTGAACGTAAAATCCTAGGAATTCACCTGGAATTCATTAGGTCACCTGAACTAAATCGGGTGTCAACCGTAAGAACGGTGGTTGCATAGTGGTCAAAGACAGGACCTTGTGCCAGACCGAAAAATCATAAGGGTGAGCTTTACTATTGCTCCTACCAAGGATAGTAATTGCGTCCGACATGTTATAGACCATAATTAAAAGCATGTCAGGGGACATTGCCTTAACAGTTGCTTGTTCAACGCTTTCCTTTACAACCGGACGGTAGTTTACTGAAAGGTAATATACGGGACAAGTAAAATGGACGTGTTGCTTTCCAAATACAAGGTTAGCAAGTGGGTGACACAAAACCGCAAGTTTTGAGCTAAAATTTTAAAATCTGAAACCCACCAAACCCACAAAAATAATTTGCAAACACCGGTGAAAGGTTATTCCGGAAAACTTATCTAGGGTAAAAACTAGATTTAATTTTCAAAAGATCAAATGTTTTCATAAAGATCCAATTTCCTTAACGGATCTAAATTTTTATAGTCATGTGGGACTGTAAACCATATCGTTACTACCATTTTTTATACCGCCGTATAGAAATCACTGATGTACAAAGTGTGAAGAATAAAGAAGTGATTCTAGTATTTCAAGACGATATTGCTTGAGGACAAGCAACACTCAAGTGTGGGAATATTTGATAATGCTAAAAACGAACATATATTTCATAGCATTATTCCTCAAGAAAGACAAGCTTTTAGTTGCAATTGTTCTATTTACAAGTGATATTCGTTTAAATAATAAAAGGTGAAGACAAAAGACAGATTCGACGAATTGAAGACGCAAACGACCAAAAAGCTCAAAAGTACAAAATACAATCAAAGAGGTTCCAATTATTGATAAGAAACGTCTCAAAATTACAAGAGTACAAGATTCAAAACGCAAAGTACAAGATATTAAATTGTACGCAAGGACGTTCGAAAATCCGGAATCAGGACCAGAGTCAACTCTCAACGCTCGACGCAACGGACTAAAAATTACAAGTCAACTATGCACATAAATATAATATAATATTTAAATAATTCTTATAATTATTTATATATTATATAAATAATAAAAATCCGTCGGCAAGAAAGACTCCAAAGTTTGTGAGTTGTAATTTCAAACTCCGCGACTCGCGGAGTTTGAAGGCAAAAAATGCCGCGAGTCGCGGAGCCCCAAAGTCTGAAACTCCCTATAAAAGCAAACGAATTCTGATCGCAAAAACAATAACATATATATCCATCTCTCTATCTATATACGTAAATATTTATATTTATATTTTAATTTTAATTTTAATTTTAATCCTAATAATAAGGGTATGTTATCGAATGTTGTAAGGGTGTAAGTCGAAATTCTGTCCGTGTAACGCTACGCTATTTTTAATCATTGTAAGTTATGTTCAACCTTTTTAATTTAATGTCTCGTAGCTAAGTTATTATTATGCTTATTTAATCCGAAGTAATCATGATGTTGGGCTAATTACTAAAATTGGGTAATTGGGCTTTGTACCATAATTGGGGTTTGGACAAAAGAATGACACTTGTGGAAATTAGACTATGGGCTATTAATGGGCTTTATATTTGTTTAACTAAATGATAGTTTGTTAATGTTAATATAAAGATTTACAATTGGGCGTCCCTATTAATTACCATATACACTCGATCGGACACGATGGGCGGGGTATTTATATGTACGAATAATCGTTCATTTAATCGGACACGGAAATGGATTAATAGCCACTAGAATAATTAAAACAGGGGTGAAATTATGTACAAGGACACTTGGTATAATTGATAACAAAATATTAAAACCTTGGGTTACACTCAGTCGACATCCTGGTGTAATTATTAAACAAAGTATTAAAATCTTGTTATAGTTTAAATCCCCAATTAGTTGGAATATTTAACTTCGGGTATAAGGATAATTTGACGAGGACACTCGCACTTTATATTTATGACTGATGGACTGTTATGGACAAAAACCAGACGGACATATTAAATAATCCAGGACAAAGGACAATTAACCCATGGGCATAAAACTAAAATCAACACGTCAAACATCATGATTACGGAAGTTTAAATAAGCATAATTCTTTTATTTCATATTTAATTTCCTTTATTTTATATTTAATTGCACTTCTAATTATCGCATTTTATTTATTGTTATTGTATTTAATTGCACTTTTAATTATCGTACTTTTTAATTATCGCAAGTTTATTTTATCGTACTTTTATTATTCGCAATTTCATTATCGTTATTTACTTTACGCTTTAAATTAAGTCTTGTATTTATTTATTATTTTACATTTGGTTTTAACTGCGACTAAAGTTTTAAAATCGACAAACCGGTCATTAAACGGTAAAAAACCCCCTTTATAATAATAATATTACTTATATATATATTTGTATTTTTATAAAAGTAAACTAATATAGCGTTAAGCTTTGTTTAAAAAGATTCCCTGTGGAATGAACTGGACTTACTAAAAACTACACTACTGTACGATTAGGTACACTGCCTATAAGGGTTGTAGCAAGGTTTAAGTATATCCATTCAATAAATAAATAAATATCTTGTGTAAAATTGTATCGTATTTAATAGTATTTTCTTGTAACATTTAATAGTATTTCGTATACCCCGCTGCAAACATCAAATGCGTATCAATAATATCCCCAGAACAGAACATCTCGTCTGTATAATAATAATAAACTTTGAAGTACTAAATACCACGTCCACTAGCTCTTCCGTCTAGTGAACATTCTGAGTGGGGGTGTTAAACCCGGTAGCTACCTTTAGGATTCGCGTGAATTAGGGCCATACCCGTTTCTAATTCTTAGGTTACCAAGCAATAATAATCAGGAGAAAATATTCACAACAATTAGTGGCAATTATAACGTCCAACTAATTCAATAATAATCCACAGAACTTCTGTCTGCATAATAATTCATTCGAGGAATGTTTTGCTTGTGTCTATCTCGTCAAACATTTATAAAAGTATCTCATGTATTCCAAAAATATAGATTGTAAAAGCTTTGAATAAAACAGTTGTAAATCAGTTATAAAGCAGTGCATGTATTCTCAGTCCCAAAAATTTAAAGAGTAAAAGAGAATCAATGAACTCACAATACGATATTTTGTAGTAAAAATATGCATACGACGGAACTGAACAAAGCAAGGTTGGCCTCGGATTAACGAACCTATATCATTTATATATATTAACACATATAATCGTAACCGAATAATTTATTTATTAATTGTTTTTTTAGTAAACTTATATGTTTCATTAATAACTTAATTATCTATATTTATTTTATATACTTTAGATAAATAATTAGTATTTATTATAAAAATATCACTATAATTATGTTATATGTAATAAATATATTTTTTCTTATATATATAATATTTATTTAGTAAATTAATAATAATAATCTTAATAGTGATAATGAAAATAATAACTTTGATAGCAATATGATAATGTAAATAAAATTATATAAAAATCATGTTAATGAAAATAATAATAATGATAGTAATAATTTTAATTATAATGTTAATTTTTAATATTAATGATAATAACAATAATAATAATAATAATAATAATAATAATAATAATAATAATAATAATAATAATAATAATAATAATAATGAAATAATAATAATAAGAGTATTAGTAATAACTACCTCAAAGGAGTAGCCCTTAAAAAAAATGCCCAAGTCCGGGTTTGAACCCGCGACGTCCTGCTAACCCAAAATCATCCTTAACCACTCAAGCTATTATGTTTTTCTTATTTAATTCCCACAGTTAACTTATTTAACGCGTATTAATAGTTTTCTTCTTCACCTTCTTAAATCAAAACCCATTTTAACCTCTTCATCATAATTATCCATCATCATATCATTATCATTATCTTATCTAATCTTCACAGAATCATCTTCAACACCATGTTTCATCATTTACCATCATATAATCATCTCAGTATCATCGTTGCTTATACACGACATCATCATCAAACATAATCATAACATCATCTAGTAATCATCATCCAAATCACCCCATTATAATTATCCTATGGTTTCCAGTCATTCACCAATTCGTTTTTATCATATCATCATTTAATATAATTGTTATATTTCAACGGGTTTTTGCTAGTTCCCAAAATAAAACCCAAACGAAAACCCGTTTGTATAAAAAGAATCCCCAATCTAAAAATCCAACTATATGATGCAGCCCATCACTCGTAAAAAAAAAAAATTCGACCCAACATGAACTATCCGGCCCAACAGCATGTTTTATTGGGTTCAAGTGTCACGGCCCAACAACAATTTATCAGGCCCAATAACCACGTCTTCATCTACTGTTCAAAAGCGAACCGAAGTGGAAGCAAATAGCAGTAGCTACCGTAGCAGTTTTAAATTAGCCCATGTAAAAATATAGTGGCGTTTGGTTTTGTATTAAACAGAAATTGAAATTAACGAGGAATTTAGTGGGGTGTGGGGTTCGACCGACAATCCTACTCATATCGTCATTGGTCCACCATGGTTACTTTCTTTTCTATCATTTGATACGTGGGAATTGGATGATTTATCCAAACTCAATGTTTACAAACACGTGCATGCATATGAGTTTCTTATAAAAAAAGTTCTTACAGCTATGCGTTCCATCCTTTAATCATTTAAAAAGAAAAGTAATATGAACGTTTTTCTATATTTTGGTCGGCCATTTTGTATCCACTAATCCCAATTGGCCACTTGCATAACCTTTTTATCATGCGTTGAATAATAAGTTCCTATATATCCATGTTGACAATCTCTAACTGTGAACATGTACTACCCACTTCATCGTCTTTTTCAATTCTCTCATCATCCGTTCTTTAACAAAATAATAGTACGAAATGGGTTTGGTTTTCGTGGTGATTGTTGAATTAAAACAGAAGAATATTTCAAACCATGAAGGGGTTTCATGGTGGGTTTCAAGGTGGATAAGAGTGGTGGTAGCGGTTTATACTTTGTAGGTGATGGCCGATAGAAGTAATGAAGAAGAATGGTGGTCATGGTTGTTCATTGGGTAGAAACAGGAAATAATTGTGAGGGATAAAGATATAGGGTGGTGGTGGTTACATTGGTGATCAACGAAGGAACAAAGCAGAAGACAAGATCCTAAGGTGGTGGTTTATGATTAAATTATATATATATATATATATATATATATATATATATATATATATATATATATATATATATATATATATATATATATATATATATATATATATATATATATATAGAAAGAGATGCTTTGCTTTGGGTTGCTTTCTCCCATCTAAAATGTCCCGTTCATATTGATTATAAACGTTCCATATTAATTGATTTCGTCGCGAGGTTTTGACCTCTATATGAGACGTTTTTCAAAGACTGCATTCATTTTTAAAACAAGCATAACCTTTATTTTATTGATTAATGTTTAAAAAGCATTACGTAGATTATCAAGTAATGATAATCTAAAATATACTGTTTACACACGACCATTATATAATGGTTTACAATAAGAATATATTACATCAAAAATAAGTTTCTTGAATGCAGTTTTTACACAATATCATACAAGCATGGACTCCAAATCTTGTCCTTATTTTATATGCAACAGCGGAAGCTCTTAATAATCACCTGAGAATAAACATGCTTAAAACATAAACAAAAATGTTGGTGAGTTATAGGTTTAACCTATATATTATCAAATCATAATAATAGACCACAAGATTTCATATTTCAATACATCCCATACATAGAGATAAAAATCATTCATATGGTGAACACCTGGTGTAACAACCCTCACTTTTCGACTTCTAAATTACTGAATTAACCCTAGGGTTATATGTCTGACTATATGTATTAAGGGTTGTTATATACAATTAAAGATTGACTGAATAGTAATTTTTAGTCAACAATGTACGCTTAAATAAATAAAATATTATTAATTTATATAATTTGACATAATTTAACTAAGTATATAAACTTTGTATCACTTTTATTATTTAGTTAATGTATTATATATTTAACTATATAATAAATCCAATTATATATAAATGTAATAATATTTACAAACTTACTAAAACTATAGTTTAATAATTAAAATCATAATTATTATTAAAAATACAAAATACCGAATTATTTATTATTTTTATGCAAAATTTGTATTTATTAATTAAATAAAACAAAAATAAAAAAAAATAAAAAAAAATATTATTGACAAATATTCTTGGAAAAGCATTAAATCAATTTGTTTATTTATATAAAAAAAATCCTTAAAATAAATGAAAAATAAATAAATAAATAAATAAATAAATTACTTTTTAATTAAAAATTGTAATGGAAAAACTACTTTTATTATTTTATTTTGTGTATTATCCCATGACCTAACATTTAATATTTTTTAATTTTAAAATCCCATTAAGAATTAAAATATTTCTTTTTATTTTAATTTTTTTTATTCTTTTTACCTAATTTTTTTCAAGTATAAATACCCCTCATTTCTCATTCAAACTCACACCAAAATTTCTCTCATTCTCTCTTTGAAGAATTACTACTAGTAAGTATTCTTTTCTTACTTTTTATTTTTTTACTTTTTACTTTTTACTTTTTACTTCGGTTATTATTTTTACCGAAACATGTAAATAATGTTATAAATTATATGCAATTAAAAATAAAATAAATAACATGTATACACTATTACTATTACTAGCACCTATAACCTACTACTTATATTGTAACATAAAAACATTTTGAGATATGTATTAGAGATGTATAGATCTTCGAACTTTCTTGACGAATGGTTTCTATGAGATTCTAGGCAGAGGGTTTGGATTTCCGATTTAAAGGGTCCTATGGCTCAAGCCCCTAGATCTAAATTAGCCATTCGAAGGGAAAGGGGTGATTGGAAGCTTATCTAATACGACAAGTATCCTAAAATGGAAAACACTGATAAAAGTAGAAACTCTCTAGTCATAGAAACTTAGTAAAATAAGAAACTTTCTAAAAATGGAAACTTTATAAAAATAGTAACTTACTAGGAATAGAAACTTAGTAAAACAAACTATACTTAAACACATACTTAAACTTAAACATGGGCAAAACACTTAACTACTCTTAAATGTCAATAGGTTGACTTTCCTGCTCACTCGTTCAACTCTTTATTCCGAGGAATAACACTCTCTCTACTTACTAAGGTGAATTCATAGCCCCTCTTTATTGCTAGCAAACTTACTTACTTTACTTGGGGTGAGACACATGCTGTTTTTTACTTTTTACACTTTAGACACAAGTACCAAACTGTTAAACTATGCTATACCCGGCTATGTCCGACTAAGTCCCTACAGTGATATTTTTAATTGCTGCAGCATGCTTAATTAATGGGGGTAGGCCTATCGGGAGTAACGTCCCCGATACATTTGACCAAGTCATTGTATTACTTAATAATGAAATTAAACCGACAAGGACAGACACAACTTGTCATGGGGCAAACTTGAACGTTTAGTCTAAATATCACGCATTGGCATAACTTTTTGATCCTGCGGGAGATCAACTTTACAAACTAAATCTTGTGGTCTAAAACAACGACAAACTTTTTGTTAAACCTATGAACTTCACTCAACCTTTTGGTTGACACTTTAGCATGTTTTGTCTCAGGTGCTGTTTGATTCAAGCTTACTTATCTACTGCTTATGTGATGCTACTTGGACATAGGATCAAGAGATATCGCATTTATTACTTCTGCATGTAAACATTTACAATATTGTTATTCCTGTCATTGTAACGACATTTCATTTTCCGCTGCGTACTCATTAAAGTTAAATTCATCATTTAGTATTGTTCTCGTTTATTATAATATGTTGGTATGTTTTGATATTAGTGACGTTCCTTCCAGACCTTATTGGGAGGACGTTACACCTGGTAACCGACATTAACAAGATGCATATAGAATATCCCCACCATTCCGGGACACCCATCGGACATGATAATTTCGAAGTACTAAAGCATTCCAAATTCCAGAATGGAGCTTGTTGGGCCCGATAGATCTATCTTTAGGATTCGCGTCAATTTGGGGTTATGTTCCCAAATTCTTAGGCTACCAAGCTAAAAAGGGGCATATTCGGCTTCGATCATTCACCTATATAATATAGTTTCATTTACTTGTGTCTATTTCGTAAAACATTTATAAAGTTGCATGTATTCTCATCCCAAAATATTAGATTTTTAAAAGTGGGACTATAACTCACTTTCACAGATTTTTACTTCGTCGGGAAGTAAGACTTGGCTACTGGTTGATTCACGAACTTATAACAAATATGAACATATATATTAAAGTATGTTCAAAATATATTTACAACATTTTTTTATTACGTTATAATGATTTTAAGTTTATTAAGTCAGCTGTCCTCGTTAGTAACCTACAACTAGTTGTCCATAGTTAGATGTACAGAAATAAATCGATATATTATCTTGAATCAATCCACGACCTAGTGTATACACGTCTCAGGCTAGATCACAACTCAAAGCATATATATTTTTGGAATCAACCTCAACCCTGTATAGCTAACTCCAACATTACTGCATATAGAGTGTCTATGATTGTTCCAAATAATATATATACATGGGTCGATATGATATGTCAAAACATTTGCATACGTGTCTATGGTATCCCAATATTACATAATATATTAGAATACATGTATAATACAATATAAGTTAGCTAGGATATGATTTGTATAGAATTGTTACAATATTTCCCGTAGCTACAACAATAAAAAAATATCCAAACTTGTTTTACCCATAACTTCTTCGTTTTAAATCCGTTTTGAGTGAATCAAATTGCTATGGTTTCATATTGAACTCCATTTTATGAATCTAAACAGAAAAAATATAGTTTTATAGTCGGAAATATAAGTTACAAGTCGTTTTTGTAAGAGGTAGTCATTTCAGTCGAAAGAACGACGTCTTGATGACCATTTTGAAAAACATATTTCCACTTTGAGTTTAACCATAATTTTTGGATATAGTTTTATGTTCATAAGAAAAATCATTTTCCCAGAAGAACAACTTTTAAATCAAAGTTTATCATAGTTTTTAATTATCAAACCCAAAACAGCCCGCGGTGTTACTACGACGGCGTATGTCCGGTTTTACGGTGTTTTTCGTGTTTCCAGGTTTTAAATCATTAAGTTAGCATATCATATAGATATAGAACATGTATTTAGTTGATCTTAAAAGTCAAGTTAGAAGGATTAACTTTATTTGTGAACAAGTTTAGAATTAACTAAACTATGTTCTAGTTATTACAAGTTTAAATCTTCGAATAAGATAGTTTTATATGTATGAATCGAATGATGTTATGAACATCATTACTACCTTAATTTTAGTAGGTAAACCTACTGGAAATGAGAAAAATAGATCTAGCTTCAAAGGATCCTTGGATGGCTTGAAAGTTCTTGAAGCAGAATCATGACACGAAAACAAGTTTAAGTAAGATTTCCACTCGAAATAAGATTGTTATAGTTATAGAAATTGAATCAAAGTTTGAATATGAGTATTACCTTGTATTAGAAAGATATCTTACTGTAAATAAAAAAGATTTCTTGAGGTTGGATGATCACTTTACAAGATTGGAAGTAAGCTAGCAAACTTGGAAGTATTCTTGATTTTATGAAACTAGAACTTATAGAATTTATGAAGAACACTTAGAACTTGAAGATAGAACTTGAGAGAGATCAATTAGATGAAGAAAATTGAAGAATGAAAGTGTTTGTAGGTGTTTTTGGTCATTGGTACATGGATTAGATATAAAGGATGTGTAATTTTGTTTACTTGTAAATAAGTCATGAATGATTACTAATATTTTTGTAATTTTATGAGATATTTCATGCTAGTTGTCAAATGATGGTTCCCACATGTGTTAGGTGACTCACATGGGCTGCTAAGAGCTAATCATTGGAGTGTATATACCAATAGTACATACATCTAAAAGCTGTGTATTGTTGATGTCTGCAGCGTGGTATACGAAATATCTTATATTTTTGCAGAAAATACTATTAAATACGATACAATTTTACACAAGATATTTATTTATTTATAGAATGGATATACTTAAACCTTGCTACAACACTTATAGGCAGTGTACCTAATCGTACAGTAGTGTAGTTTTTAGTAAGTCCGGTTCGTTCCACGGGGAATCTTTTTAAACAAAGCTTAACGCTATATTAGTTTACTTTTATAAAAATACAAATATATATATATATAAGTAATATTATTATTATAAAGGGGGGTTTTTACCGTTTAATGACCGGTTTGTCGATTTTAAAACTTTAGTCGCAGTTAAAATCAAATGTAAAATAATAAATAAATACAAGACTTAATTTAAAGCGTAAAATGAAAACGCGTAAAATGAAAGTGCGATAAAATAAACTTGCGATAATTAAAAAGTACAATAATTCAAAGTGCAATTAAATACAATAACAATAAAAATGCGATAATTAGAAGTGCAATTAAATATAAAATAAAGGAAATTAAATATGAAATAAAAGAATTATGCTTATTTAAACTTCCGTAATCATGATGTTTGACGTGTTGATTTTAGTTTTATGCCCATGGGTTAATTGTCCTTTGTCCTGGATTATTTAATATGTCCGTCTGGTTTTTGTCCATAACAGTCCATCAGTCATAAATATAAAGTGCGAGTGTCCTCGTCAAATTATCCTTATACCCGAAGTTAAATATTCCAACTAATTGGGGACTTAAACTGTAACAAGATTTTAATACTTTGTTTAATAATTACACCAGGATGTCGACTGAGTGTAACCCAAGGTTTTAATATTTTGTTATCAATTATACCAAGTGTCCTTGTACATAATTTCACCCCTGTTTTAATTATTCTAGTGGCTATTAATCCATTCCCGTGTCCGGTTAAATGAACGATTATTCGTACATATAAATACCCCGCCCATCGTGTCCGATTGAGTGTATATGGTAATTTATAGGGACGCCCAATTGTAAATCTTTATATTAACATTAACAAACTATCATTTAGTTAAACAAATATAAAGCCCATTAATAGCCCATAGTCTAATTTCCACAAGTGTCGTTCTTTTGTCCAAACCCCAATTATGGTACAAAGCCCAATTACCCAATTTTAGTAATTAGCCCAACATCATGATTACTTCGTTTTAAATAAGCATAATAATAACTTAGCTACGAGACATTAATGTAAAAAGGTTAAACATAACTTACAATGATTAAAAATAGCGTAGCGTTACACGGACAGAATTTCGACTTACACCCTTACAATATTCGCTAACATACCCTTATTATTAGGATTAAAATTAAAATTAAAATTAAAATATAAATTATATATATATATTTTACGTATATATGAGAGAAGAGAGAAAGATGGATGGATATTTTTGGTGCACCAAAGCTCGATTTTTATAGGCATGTGGGCTGGAACTGGGGCTCATGCGATCGCATGGATTTATGCCTTCCAGGCCATGCGATCGCATGGCCAGCTGGGGAGGCTCATTTTTGGTTGTTTTCTTCTGGCGACGGTTTTATAAATATAATATATTAAATAATTATAAGAATTATTTAAATATTATATTATATTTATGTGCATAGTTGACTTGTAATTTTTAGTCCGTTGCGTCGAGTGTTGAGAGTTGACTCATGTCCCGGTTCCGGATTTTCGAACGTCCTTGCGTATAATTTAATATCTTGTACTTTGCGTTTTGAATCTTGTACTCTTGTAATTTCGAGACGTTTCTTATCAATAATTGGAACCTCTTTGATTGTATTTTGTACTTTTGAGCTTTTTGGTCGTTTGCGTCTTCAATTCGTCGAATCTGTCTTTTGTCTTCACCTTTTATTATTTAAACGAATATCACTTGTAAATAGAACAATTGCAACTAAAAGCTTGTCTTTCTTGAGGAATAATGCTATGAAATATATGTTCGTTTTTAGCATTATCAAATATTCCCACACTTGAGCGTTGCTTGTCCTCAAGCAATATCGTCTTGAAATACTAGAATCACTTCTTTATTCTTCACACTTTGTACATCAGTGATTTCTATACGGCGGTATAAACAATGATAGTAACGATAGAACCATGGTTAAAGGTGGGTGTGTCATCCACAGTTGCCTCGGGTTTAGGTCAACGACACTTGCAATCAAATAGCCGATTTACTTTCGGTTTCCAAAGCAAAGTGCACATTTGAAAGGCGGTTTACAATCCCACATGACTATTAAAATGTAGATCCTTAAGGAAATTGGATCTTTATGAAAATATTTGATCTTTTGAAAATTCAATCTAGCTTTTACCCTAGATAAGTTTTCCGGAATAACCCTTCACCGGTGTTTGCAAAATATTTTTGTGGGTTTGGTGGGTTTCAGATTTGAAAATTTTAGCTCAAAACTTGCGGTTTTGTGTCACCCACTTGCTAACCTTGTATTTGGAAAGCAACACGTCCAGTTTACTTGTCCCGTATATTACCTTTCGATAAACTACCGTCCGGTTGTAAAGGAAAGCGTTGAACAAGCAACTGTTAAGGCAATGTCCCCTGACATGCTTTTAATTATGGTCTATAACGTGTCGGATGCAATTACTATCCTTGGTAGGAGCAATAGTAAAGCTCACCCTTATGATTTTTTGGTCTGGCACAAGGTCCTGTCTTTGACCACTATGCAACCACTGTTCTTACGGTTGACACCCGATTTGGTTCAGGTGACCTAATTAATTCCAGGTGAATTCGTAGGATTTTACGTTCAATGGTAATGAACGCATTGAAAATGGGTTTTCAGAAAACAAATCGGTTTGTAATCTTAATCAAAATATTTTCTCGTTCAAGCTCGAGTTTAGATATCATTGAATTCCATGAGTTTGAATTCTCAATCTTTAAGGTCAATCTCTAGGATTAAGTAATATCAGGCTTAAAAGCTGATTTTTAATCTTTAAGGAGATTATCCTTTATGGGGATCTGATTCATTAGTCTTATCAAGCTAATTTGCATGGTGCCCCCCCATTGTACGAGATAAATCCTTCTCATGGTTAGGATAAATCTGACCACTTGGCGACCCTGTTTAATGCTGAGGTCCGTGGATTTCCTGCTGATTTTAGTGATGACTTTTCTAGATTTTTCGTCAACCTACAGCTGGTCTGGACGACAACTTCTTGACCTAAATCAAGAAGCGCGTGTCTTTTTCGGAAGACTTTACTTCCTTTTAATGATGGAATTGATTCATCGTGTAGATCCATCTCTTCTTTTCTTTCATCGGGTAAAATGGTTTAGTTTAGTCCAAAGCAAAAGTATTTTCAGTTATTTGTTACAGATATATGTGACATATGTTTAAGATAACTTGGTAAATTTTCCCACACTTAGATTTTATTTTCCTTTTTATCGTCCTCTATTCCATTTTAAATGAATTTCAACATTTTGGTTTGTTTCTCAATTTATGTCCTTTCCGAGGTTACAATAATTTCGGTGTTAACACCTAGTTTTATCGTTCATAAATATGTATAAACATGATTTTGAGTTCATTTAATTGAAAATTTTGAAAAATTTTACTAGAATTGGGTAGTCAGTATATAAGACTAGGGCTGTTCTTTATTATCAGAGAGCACTAGATTCTAATACAACTACTACGTTACTAGTATTTTTAATGGTAACCAAGTGTATAAAGATAAAAATTTTAAAAATCCGAAAGAATTTAACCCCTTCCCACACTTAAGATCTTGCAATGCCCTCACTTGCAAGAAATCAGTACAATTTAAATTATTGAGGGTGATTAGCGTAGAAATGATTAAATTTTACCAAAGTTTCCAAATATATTGGCGTTTGTTTGGTGAATGATAAATGGTGCATAGCATTTGTTCATTTCGTCTGTTGTTACATCACATTTATTTGTCATCTTGTCGTCAAAATTAGTAGCTTTTGCTGAACTTAATGCCAGTCTTTGAAAATGCGCTGTTTTACCCTGTTTTGAACAATCGAAAATATACATACATACAAGTATAATCATGCATGGCAATTTGAAATGGGACTTAATATCCCACTTTCAAATTCTAAATATGAAATATTAGTACACAATAATAATAAAATAATAAAAATTACACAAATTTATCCAATAACATAAGTTTAAACATGAAAAAGTCAAAAGATAAAAACATAATAATCATAAAAATAACCAAATGGAACTAAATCAGTCTGGATAGGGGTTCCAGTTCATCTCATCGGGTGGGTTCCATTGTTGGCTATAGGTGTTCTGATAGGCTTGGTTATAGTCATACCGGTTAAAGGGTGGTCGGATATCGGGGCTATGTGGCGGAAAATGAGCAGGTCGAGTAGGTACATAGTTATTTGGTACCTGATATGATAGCTGGCTCATGATTTGGTGCTGATGAACTAACCAGCTATCGTGTTGGCGTCGCCTATAATCCTCGTATACTCGCTCGGAGTTCCACTGCTCATACATACTATGTCTTGCCGCGTTCGTCATTGCTTCCTCATCTATACGAACGTGGACGTCAAGAATAGCATCTCGAAAGACATCCCTAATGTCTTCCGCCTCCTCCATTTCCTCGTCTGAGCCTCTCTCTACCTGAGGATGAGATCCCTCATAGGGTACTGCCTGGTTACGTCTACTTTTCAATACCTTAGCACCCACATAAACTTTCAATCCTAAGGGCTCAACCTGTTCTCTACAAATCTGTAATGGACCCCCTTGGTTCCTATCAACACCTAAATACTCTCCAATGAGAGTAACAAAAATACCTCCTCCTATTATACTCCCGTCCTGCATTCCCTCTATCATTTTAGATAAATAAAAAGCAACACAGTAAGGGATATTGACAAAGCTCCTAGGATCCCGAATACACTTTAGGTAGAATAAATCATATAAGGTAATTTTTTCTTTATTATGACCTCTTTGTGTAATCGAGTTAGCCAAAAATCTATGAATAATACGAAGCTCGGCTCTGTCAATATGTGTATAGGAGTGTCCTCCTGCTCGTGTAAAAACATCAAAATGTGACATACGCCTCCAAATGGCGTCAGCGTCAAAGTTACTATCTACCCGTTCACCATAATGAATCAAGTTTGTACAATCGGGTAATAGCAACTCACCAGGAGTATATATCTGTAAGGCCCTGGCCATGTCCAGCATGGACATTCTGTACATCCTACCGCCAAGGATAAACCTAAGAAATCTTCTATCATCTATTCTAACTATATTTGTATCAAGTGATACAGTACTCATCAACTCAACACACCATTCCTTATATACAGGTCTACGAATGGTGAAAAGACGTTCCCAATCTGTAAAAGAAGAACTGCCATACCTTTGAACTAAAAGCTGTCTAACACGGTCAGCTAGATGGACCGTTTCCAAAGGGGCCCAATCAATTACCCTTGGCACCTCTACATTTTTTGTTACCAATTTGAATTTGTTCCTTTGATATGTCTCGTAATCTCTCCATCTTCTATCAAATCTCAGATTAGGATGTAGAGTGTGCTCAGGAATCGTTGGGAATTCTACTGGCAGCCTCATTGGGAATACTATGAATTCATCAACAAACTGTACCGGATCATAATAAGGTATGTGCTGATCAGGCTGTTGTTGTTCCTGTTGCGGTTCTTGTTCGTGTTGCATTTCTGGTTCTGGTTCTGGTGCTGGTGCTGGTGCTGGTCGTCTAGATGATGATGCTCCTGAACCTCCAGTGTCGGCTCTCTGTAAAATACATTAAACACAAAATTTGTGCATCCAAATATGCATTAGTGTTATCAAAATAACAACTTAAAACAATCACTATAACATGTTAAATCAAAATTAAACTTATACACATTTTCACAATTTTTCACAATTCTACATTTTTCAAATAAGCACATATGAAAATGTATACAAAATTCATAAGCATTTAACTCAAATAACATGTCAAAATATTCATTACTAATAATTTAACAAGTCTCAAATGGCAAATATATCAAATAAATCAAGTTCATGAATTTTGGACTTAAAAAGTCCACTTTAATCTCCAAAAATCATGTTTAGGATCATTGTTTGGATCATTTAACTATCTAAACATGTTACACTACTCAATTTAGCAATAATTCATGACAAAAATCGGCCATAACCTGTTTATATCAAAAAGCCCCAAATTGCTCAAGAACACAAACCCTAGATTTCTAAAAATTTTGAAGTTTTTGGCTTCAAATCATGTTAAATAGCATCAATCTAGGTTATACATGTATAAAATACTAACAATTTATCACTAATTACACTAGAAATTAACAAAATTGCATTAGGTAAAAAATTGGTAATTATCACAAAAACTAGGAATTTATAGAGTTTAGGGGTGTAATTTTTACCAATTTGCTGAAGAATGAGAATTTAGGCATGATTAAAGCAAGAAAAATGACGAATTACGGTGGAAAAATGGCGAAAATTGGTGAATTTTTGGGTGAGTTTCGGGTGTATGTGTGTGTGTTGTGGTGAAGAACAGACCCGCTGCTGTTATTTGTTTCTGACCTGCATTTGGTCCCCATGCGATCGCATGGGTTCCAAGTGCAAACCCCATGCGATCGCATGGGGTGCCGGCTACAGTGTTTTCAGGTTTTTTTTTTTTTTTTTTTTTTTTTTTTTTTTTTAACCTTATGCTTTATAAAACTTATAATTAATTAAATTTTAAAAATTTTGTTTTCCTTTAGGATCGAGGGCGTTTCGGATTGTTGTCCTAGTCTGTCTCTCGACAAAATTTTAAAATTTGTCAAATAAAAGCGCGGTTTTTAAAAGTAAAGATTTTTGGGTTTTTTAATGTTTTTGACATACTTTAATTCAATAAGATTAAAAATAATGATAATAAAAGTTCTCGTCCCTCCCTCGGGTAAAGCAATTTCGGTTCAAAGACTTAATCTTCAACTTACGAAGAATTTTAAAAATCATATTTTTAACTTAATGAGATAAAGTAAATTTTTGTTTTTAAATTCACACAACTTAAATATAAAATTCAAAATTAATATTAAAAATTCACACCAAACTTAAAATTTGAAATGCATAAAATTAAAAATTCATATTTTAAAAATTAAAAATTCACACCAAACTTAATTTAAAAATTCAAATATTTACAGTTTTAAAAATATTGTTTTTACAAAGTTTACAATATTAATTTAAGATTTAAATATTAATTTTAAAAACATGGTAAAAATAAAATTAAAAATCTTTTTGGCTTTTTATCCCACTTTAATCAATTAAATATTATCAAAAATATGCGCCCCTCTTTTCGGTAAAGTAATTTCGGTTTCAAGACCTAATTTAACTCATGACGAATTTTTGAAATATTTTGGGTTGATTGATTAAAGATATTTATACCTTAAGAATAAACGTTAAATTTCGCAGTGATGTAATAAATTTTTGAATGATATCAATAATTTCGGTCGCCAAACCTAATTTTATTCAATACCAATTTAATACTTTTTAGCGAACAAATTAGCGTTTATTATCAAAAGGTTAAAAATAAAAATAAAAATAAAAACTATACAAACATACCTGTGAAATAGATTTCTTAGTTATATGATCTATCCCATTCATAAGATAGTCGGTTTAATTGGTTTTCCATAGCTACATAGGCGTAACCTCGAGCATTCAGTGTCTTTTCTTCTAAACATATGAACGGTCCGTCTCTGCATAAAGTAACAAATTCGGTATTTGAATAGGTTTGATTATTTGAACATTTACCTTCATGTGACCATTTTCCGCATTTGTGACATCTTTCTAGGTGTCGTGCTCTTCTTTTTGCTGCGGATTTTGATTTTCCTTTACCAAATTGTAACTTATTATCTTCGCATCTGGATTCTTTTCTAACTCCGTCCATTCTTTCTCTGATTACTGATACTAATTCACTCGGTAGTATGTCATTATTACGTTTAGTGATCAAAGCGTGTAGCATTAGACCATGGTTTAGTTCACAGGCAGTCTTCATTTCGTATAAACCTAAAAAAAAATAAAAATTCAGAATGGGGGGAGAATACTAGTTCTTTAGGGTCTGCTAGGGAAAGACCATTCGGGTTCCATTTTCGAGAACTACACGAAAACAGACAATCTAACTTTAACAGAAATACATATTATCCTTTAAAGACTTGATTCTCCCCACACTTAGTTAGCTGTGGTGTCGAAATTGTGATTAACTTCGTTGTCGACTTCCATCGGACCATGTATGTAATGTTTAACTCTGTGACCATTAACTTTAAATTCCATCCCATTTGAATTTATTAATTCTATCGTTCCGTATGGGAAAACTCTTTTGACTATGAATGGTCCAGACCATCTTGATTTCAATTTTCCAGGAAATAGCTTGAATCTTGAATTGAAAAGAAGAACTCTGTTTCCTTCTTTAAATTCTTTTGAACTTCTGATTCTTTTATCATGCCATTTCTTCGTTCTTTCCTTATAGATTAACGAATTTTCGTATGCTTCATGTCTTAATTCTTCTAATTCGTTTAGTTGACTTAATCGTAGACGTCCAGCTTCATGTAAATCAAGATTACATGTTTTCAAAGCCCAAAATGCTTTGTGTTCAATTTCTACTGGAAGATGACATGCTTTTCCATAAACAAGTCTAAAAGGTGTGGTTCCAATTGGAGTTTTGTAGGCTGTTCTAAAAGCCCAGAGTGCATCCTCCAATTTAATGGACCATTCCTTTGGATTTGATCCTACGGTTTTCTCTAGAATACGTTTTAAAGCTCGGTTGGTATTTTCAACTTGTCCATTTGTTTGTGGATGATATGCGGTGGAGATTTTATGAGTTACTCCATATCTTTTAAGAACTTTCTCAAGTTGATTATTACAGAAATGAGTACCCCGATCACTTATTAAAGCTTTCGGTGTTCCAAACCTTGCAAAAATACGTTTTAAAAAGTTGACTACAACTCGTGCATCATTAGTTGGGAGAGCTTGTGCTTCCGCCCATTTAGATACATAATCAATGGCTACGAGTATATATAGATTATTATGAGATTTTGGAAATGGACCCATAAAGTCAATACCCCAAATGTCAAATACTTCACATACTTGGATGACATTTTGTGGCATTTCATCACGTTGACTTATTTTTCCGGCCCTTTGACATGCATCACAGGATTTGCAAAGTAGGTGTGCGTCTTTGTAAATTGTAGGCCAATAGAATCCAGCATCATAAACTTTTCTTGCTGTTAGTTGAGGCCCATAATGCCCTCCTGTTGGTCCTGTGTGACAATGGTTTAAAATTTTACTAGCTTCATCTCCAAATACACATCGGCGTATTATTCCATCGGGACAACTTTTAAACAGATGTGGATCTTTCCAGAAATAGTGTTTTATATCACTGAAGAATTTCTTTCGTCTTTGGTACGATAATCCTTTTTCAAGGAATCCACATACTAAATAATTTGCATAGTCTGCAAACCATGGGATTTCTTTATAATCTATCTTCAATAGATATTCATCAGGAAAGTTGTCTTGTATGGCTGATTCATTTAGAACTTCTAATTCGGGATTTTCAAGACGAGAAAGATGATCAGCGGCGAGATTTTCTGCTCCTCTTTTATCTCGGATTTCAATATCAAACTCTTGTAAGAGTAAGATCCAACGGATTAATCTTGGTTTAGCATCTTGTTTTGAAAATAGGTATCTAAGAGCAGAATGGTCGGTATAGACCACCGTTTTTGCTAGAACGAGATATGATCGAAATTTGTCAAAAGCAAAGACAATAGCAAGGAGTTCTTTTTCAGTAGTTGTATAGTTCGTTTGTGCTCCATGTAATGTCTTACTAGCATAATATATAGGTTGAAATCGTTTTTCAATCCTTTGTCCTAAAACGGCTCCCATTGCAAAATCACTTGCATCGCACATTAGTTCAAATGGTAGATTCCAATTTGGTGTTATCATGATCGGTGCATTAGTGAGTTTCTCTTTAAGAATATTAAAAGATTTGATACACTCATCTGAAAAGATGAATGGAGCATCCTTTTCTAGGAGTTTATTCATAGGAGTGGCAATTTTAGAAAAATCTTTTATGAAACGTCGGTAAAAACCGGCATGCCCTAGAAAACTCCTAATTCCTCTAACATTGGTGGGATGTGGAAGTTTAGCAATTACATCTACTTTAGCTCTATCCACTTCAATTCCTTCTTTTGAAATTTTATGTCCAAGAACGATGCCTTCTTTAACCATGAAATGACATTTCTCCCAATTAAGTACTAGATTTGATTGTTCGCATCTAAGAAGCATTCGTTCCAGATTAACTAGACATGATTCAAATGTATCACCGAAGACTGAAAAGTCATCCATGAAAACTTCCATGCATTCTTCTATCATGTCGTGAAAAATCGCCATCATACACCTTTGAAAGGTTGCAGGGGCATTGCAAAGTCCAAATGGCATGCGTTTGTAAGCAAAAGTACCATAAGGGCACGTGAATGTGGTTTTCTCTTGATCTTCGGGTGCTATTGGAATTTGAAAATATCCGGAAAATCCATCTGGAAAACAATAGTAACTATTTCCGGCTAATCTTTCCAACATTTGATCTATGAAAGGTAAGGGAAAGTGATCTTTTCTGGTGGCGTCATTTAATTTTCTATAATCAATACATACACGCCATCCTGTTACGGTTCTAGTAGGAATAAGCTCATTTTTCTCATTTATAATGACAGTCATGCCACCCTTCTTAGGTACGCATTGAACTGGGCTTACCCATGGACTATCAGAGATTGGATAAATTAGACCTGCATCTAGCAGTTTAATAATCTCTTTCTTAACTACATCTTGCATATTAGAATTTAGTCTTCGTTGGCGTTGCACATACGTTTTATGACCTTCTTCCATAAGGATTTTATGTGTGCAATACGAAGGACTTATTCCTTTAATATCATGAATCTTCCATGCAATGGCTGGTTTATGAGCTTTCAACACAGAAATGAGTTGTGATTTCTCATTTTCAGTAAGAGAAGACGATATTATTACAGGTAATTCAGATTCACCATGTAAATAAGCGTATTCCAAATGCTTTGGAAGTGGCTTTAACTCTAATTTCGGAGGTTCTTCTATCGATGATTTATATCGATATTTGTCTTCTTCTTTTAGCATTTGAATTTCTTCTGTTGTTGGTTCATATCCATTAGCTATAAGTGTAGCTAACATTTCAGCTTCATCAATTGGTTCATTACCTTCTCCTAAAGAACATTCTCCTGTTCCTTGTAATTCTGGAAATTCTTCTAATAATTCTGCATGTGCATCTATAGTTTGAATATAATAACATGTATCATCTGTAGATTGTGGTTGTTGCATTGCTCTATCAACTGAAAAGGTAACACTCTCATCCTCTATACTTAGGGTCAATTTCTTACCGAACACGTCTATCATTGCTTTAGCCGTGTTTAAGAATGGTCTTCCTAATATGAGAGGAACTTGAGAATCTTCTTTCATGTCCAAAACAACAAAATCTACTGGAAATACTAAAGTACCAACTTTAACTAGCATGTTCTCCATTATCCCTCTAGGATATTTTATTGATCTATCGGCTAGTTGTATGCTTATTCTGGTTGGTTTCAATTCTCCAAGGTCTAGTTTAGCGTACAGTGAATATGGCATTAAATTTATACTAGCACCTAAGTCTGCCAATGCTTCTATTGAACTAAGACTACCCAGAAAACATGGAATTGTGAAACTTCCTGGATCAGATAGTTTTTCTGGTATCTTATTCAACAGCACTGCTGAACAATTAGCATTCATAGTAACAGCCGAGAGTTCTTCCATTTTCTTTCTATTTGAGATTAGATCTTTCAAGAATTTAGCATATCTAGGCATTCCTGAAATCACATCAATGAAAGGAAGATTTACATTTATCTGTTTAAACATATCCAAAAATTTGGATTGCTCGGCTTCAAGTTTCTCTTTCTTCATTTTACTCGGGTAAGGAAGTGGTGGTTGGTATGGTTTAACATAAGGTTTATCCTAAACTATGTTATCTTCATTAACCTTTTCAACTACCGGTTCTTTTTCCTTATCTTGATCAGGTTGTGGTTCTTGTTGAGTAGGAATAGCTTCATCAGAAGTTACAGGTATTTCAGGTGGTTTAAGTGTTGTACCACTTCTTGTGGTAATGGCTTTAGCTGTTTCATTCCGGGGGTTAGCATTTGTATCACTAGGTAGACTTCCCGGTTTTCTTTCACCTATTAACCTTACTAGGTTACTTACTTCTTGTTCCAGATTTTGAATAGAAGCTTGTTGATTTCTAAATGCTTGAGCATTTTGTTCATTGGTTTGTTTCTGAGATGTGAAAAACTGTGTTTGAGTTTCAACTAGCTTTGTCATCATATCTTCTAAATTCGGCTTTTTATCATCGGTTTGTTGTGGTGGTTTGTTTTGAAAATTCGGTCTTTGCTGATTGTAAGTATTATTGGATACTTGTTGATTGCTAGGACCTTGTTGGTTGTTGTATGGAATATTTCTATTATAATTCTGGTTTTGATTGTAAATCGGTCTTGGCGGTTGATAATTATTCTGATAATTATTTCCGGGCCTTTGGTTTATGTATGAAATATTCTCTCTTTGTTCCATTGTTAATTCAATACTGAGACAATCTTTTGTCAAATATGGTCCTCCACACTGCTCACAACTAATTCGTATTGAGTGAATATCTTTAGTCATCTTTTCCATTCGTCTCTCCACAGCATCTATCTTTGCGGAAATGGAATCTAAGTCATGGCTAGAATCGGCTCTAGCTGCTTTAGATGATCTAATGATATCTTTTTCTTGGTGCCACTCATGTGAGTGGGAAGCAGTGTTATCAATAATTTTGTAAGCATCAGTTTCGGTTTTCTTCATAATAGAACCACCAGCTGCTATATCTATGTCTTTCCTTGTAGTGATGTCGCATCCTTGGTAGAATATTTGTACTATTTGACAGGTGTCTAAACCATGTTGCGGACATCCTCTTAACAACTTTCCATATCTTGTCCATGCCTCATATAGAGTTTCATTTGGCTTCTGTGTAAACGTAACAATTTCTGCTTGAAGTCTTACGGCTTTAGATGCAGGAAAGAATTGTTTAAGAAATTTGTCAACTAAAACATCCCATGTATCAATCGCCCCTTCAGGTAACGATTCCAACCAATCTTTGGCTTCTCCCTTTAAAGTCCAGGGAAATAACATGAGATATATCTGTTCATCCTCCACTTCTCGGATTTTAAATAGTGTGCAGATCCTATTAAAGGTACGTAGATGTTCATTTGGATCTTCCTTCGGCGCACCACTAAATTGGCATTGATTAGTCACCATGTGTAGAATTTGTCCTTTGATTTCATAATCTGGCGCATTAATGTCTGGATGAGTAATTGCGTGACCTTGGCCAGTGCGTTTAGCTCTCATTCGGTCTTCCATACTTAAAGGTTCCAGATTCTCCATAATTGAATTTGTTGAATCGGAATCACTAGAGGATTCTGATTTAATGGTTCGTTTCTCAACAATCTCTGTTTGAATGATTGGTGGTTCCGGAGGAAAGTTTAGTGGTTCAGGATCTACGAACCGTTCCTGAATATTCTCCGGATTCTCAATTGTGAGGTCGGTTTCAAAAAATGGATTATCGGAAATTTGAACTGAAGTACTTGGTCGACTGGATGACGATTCTAAAGAAAAATCAACGGCGGTTATATTTGCTAAATGTCTTGATCTAGTTACAGGTGGTGAACGTACAAAAGGTGGTGATCGTCTTGCTCGGTGCATTCACTGAATATCCTATTAGTTTTAAAAAGAAAAGAAAAATTATAATAAGTTATCCAATCAATAGACTTTTCTGATTTTGCCCACGTTTCGAATAGCCAAAAGATGCAGCAGAGGGGCAGGATTCGTTTGGTCTCAATATAATTGAGGACTGTTTGGCTCCAATAACCCGGTTCACGTACAAATCCAACTATTACTACGAACCAGAAAATTTTGATGTCTATCAATTTAACCACTCAAAATAAATTTTCGTAATTTTAAGAAATTTAGATAAGAAGTAGAATAAAAATCTATGTCCTAAAACTAGAATAGCGAGAAATAAGAAAGAAAAAGAGTTCGTCGAAAAAGGTCGAAAAAGAAAAATGGTTGAAAAATAAAAGGTGACGGAAAAATAAAAGAAACTTATAAAACTTAAAAATACTTGACTAACCTAACCTTATTACTACAACTAACTTAAAATTATAATCGCAAATTGAAATGATAATTGATACATAGGTAAAAGTCGTCTAAAAATATTAAAGCTTACAGGAAAAACTAAATCCCAAATGGAATTAACTTAAAAAGAAACTAAAACTTAAAAAGGCGTCGCAAAATTCTAAAGTACCTAAATATTAGTCTACAGAAAAAGCACTTAAGGAATTCTACGTCAAATCCTAAAAATCTAGAAATAAAAATAAATATGGCAAAAACTATGACTTAAAACTAAATACGAGCGAAAAATACAAAAATTACGCTAAAAGAGTACAAAATATAAAAATATACTAAAAATTGTAAAAAGTATAATTTTTATAAAAATATTATTTTTATATTATTTATTTTATAAAAATATTAATTTTAAAATTTAATTAAACTAAATAAACTAAATATATAAATTAAATAATAAAACTAAACTTAATTAATATTAAATATAAAACTAAATAGGGTTTCATAATTATAATAATAAATAATACCCGTAATTAATGCTGATTCAGGGCTACAGTTGGCGTGTCAGCAGGGCTCATGCGATCGCATGAGTCCTCAGTTGCCCAGCCATGCGATCGCATGGGCTAGGGTTTCGGGCCATAGAGTGGGCTGCTACAGTACAGGCCGAATTAATTATTTTTTTTTTTTGTTTTTGCTGTAAAATATAAAATATATTTAAATAAAACTTATATTTTTACAAACTAAAAAAAATGGAAATAAAGAAACTTTATAAAACTTAAATATTTATCAAACTCCTAAAAATATTTATATTTTTGTTTTTCTTTTTATATTTTCGAATATTTAAAACGTATTTTTATAAAAACGAATTTTAATAAAAGTAAACTAAAAATCTTTTTTTTTTATATTAGCGTTGCACTTCCGGCGTTTAAGACGATCCCCGACAGCGGCGCCAAAAATACTTGATGTCTGCAGCGTGGTATACGAAATAGCTTATATTTTTGCAGAAAATACTATTAAATACGATACAATTTTACACAAGATATTTATTTATTTATAGAATGGATATACTTAAACCTTGCTACAACACTTATAGGCAGTGTACCTAATCGTACAGTAGTGTAGTTTTTAGTAAGTCCGGTTCGTTCCACGGGGAATCTTTTTAAACAAAGCTTAACGCTATATTAGTTTACTTTTATAAAAATACAAATATATATATATAAGTAATATTATTATTATAAAGGGGGGTTTTTACCGTTTAATGACCGGTTTGTCGATTTTAAAACTTTAGTCGCAGTTAAAACCAAATGTAAAATAATAAATAAATACAAGACTTAATTTAAAGCGTAAAGTAAATAACGATAATGAAAATGCGTAAAATGAAAGTGCGATAAAATAAACTTGCGATAATTAAAAAGTACAATAATTCAAAGTGCAATTAAATACAATAACAATAAAAATGCGATAATTAGAAGTGCAATTAAATATAAAATAAAGGAAATTAAATATGAAATAAAAGAATTATGCTTATTTAAACTTCCGTAATCATGATGTTTGACGTGTTGATTTTAGTTTTATGCCCATGGGTTAATTGTCCTTTGTCCTGGATTATTTAATATGTCCGTCTGGTTTTTGTCCATAACAGTCCATCAGTCATAAATATAAAGTGCGAGTGTCCTCGTCAAATTATCCTTATACCCGAAGTTAAATATTCCAACTAATTGGGGACTTAAACTGTAACAAGATTTTAATACTTTGTTTAATAATTACACCAGGATGTCGACTGAGTGTAACCCAAGGTTTTAATATTTTGTTATCAATTATACCAAGTGTCCTTGTACATAATTTCACCCCTGTTTTAATTATTCTAGTGGCTATTAATCCATTCCCGTGTCCGGTTAAATGAACGATTATTCGTACATATAAATACCCCGCCCATCGTGTCCGATTGAGTGTATATGGTAATTTATAGGGACGCCCAATTGTAAATCTTTATATTAACATTAACAAACTATCATTTAGTTAAACAAATATAAAGCCCATTAATAGCCCATAGTCTAATTTCCACAAGTGTCGTTCTTTTGTCCAAACCCCAATTATGGTACAAAGCCCAATTACCCAATTTTAGTAATTAGCCCAACATCATGATTACTTCGTTTTAAATAAGCATAATAATAACTTAGCTACGAGACATTAATGTAAAAAGGTTGAACATAACTTACAATGATTAAAAATAGCGTAGCGTTACACGGACAGAATTTCGACTTACACCCTTACAATATTCGCTAACATACCCTTATTATTAGGATTAAAATTAAAATTAAAATATAAATTATATATATATATTTTACGTATATATGAGAGAAGAGAGAAAGATGGATGGATATTTTTGGTGCACCAAAGCTCGATTTTTATAGGCATGTGGGCTGGAACTGGGGCTCATGCGATCGCATGGATTTATGCCTTCCAGGCCATACGATCGCATGGCCAGCTGGGGAGGCTCATTTTTGGTTTTTTTCTTCTGCCGACGGTTTTATAAATATAATATATTAAATAATTATAAGAATTATTTAAATATTATATTATATTTATGTGCATAGTTGACTTGTAATTTTTAGTCCGTTGCGTCGAGTGTTGAGAGTTGACTCATGTCCCGGTTCCGGATTTTCGAACGTCCTTGCGTATAATTTAATATCTTGTACTTTGTGTTTTGAATCTTGTACTCTTGTAATTTCGAGACGTTTCTTATCAATAATTGGAACCTCTTTGATTGTATTTTGTACTTTTGAGCTTTTTGGTCGTTTGCGTCTTCAATTCGTCGAATCTGTCTTTTGTCTTCACCTTTTATTATTTAAACGAATATCACTTGTAAATAGAACAATTGCAACTAAAAGCTTGTCTTTCTTGAGGAATAATGCTATGAAATATATGTTCGTTTTTAGCATTATCAATTGTACGAGTACGAATACGGGTGCATAGGAGAAGAATTGTTGATGAAACTGAACGAGGATGTAATTGTAAGCATTTTTGTTAAGTAGAAGTATTTTTGATAAGTGTCTTGAAGTCTTTCAAAAGTGTATGAATACATATTAAAACACTACATGTATATACATTTTAACTGAGTCGTTAAATCATCGTTAGTCGTTACATGTAAATGTTGTTTTGAAAACTTTAGGTTAACGATCTTGTTAAATGTTGTTAACCCATTGTTTATTATATCTAAAGAGATGTTAAATTATTACATTATCATGATATTATGATATATTAATATATCTTAGTATGATATATATACAGTTAAATGTTGTTACAGCGATAATCGTTACATATATGTCTCGTTTCGAAATTATTAAGTTAGTAGTCTTGTTTTTACATATGTAGTTCATTGTTAATACACTAAATGACATGTTTACTTATCATTTATCATGACTAAATATAGTGTATCAATATCTTAATATGATTCATATGTATTTAGTAAGACGTTGTTATAACGATAATCGTTATATATATCATTTCGAGTTTCTTAATTCAATAAACTCAATTTTATGTATATAACTCATTGTTAAAATACCTAATGAAATACTTACTTATCATAATATCATGTTAACTATATATATAATCATATATATGTCATCATATAATTTTTACAAGTTTTAACGTTCGTGAATCACCGGTCAACTTGGGTGGTCAATTGTCTATATGAAATCTATTTCAATTAATCAAGTCTTAACAAGTTTGATTGCTTAACATGTTGGAAACACTTAATCATGTAAATAACAATTTAATTTAATATATATAAACATGGAAAAGTTCGGGTCACTACAGTATCTAGGTATGTTTATCGACATACTTATATTGATTATATGTAATCTAACAAGTGGTAATTAAAACAGGAAACTTACACAACTCGAAGGCGGTTGTTTGAAGGTGGTTGCTTGGTTACTAACATAGGGTGGTAGAGAATTTGAAGGAATTTAATCCGTATCATAGAGGGATCGTGTATTATATAATGCTAATGTTATCGACATGAAGAATCAAGCCCAAGAAGAAACAACCAAAAATATATAAAGCAGAAAGTGAAGTGTAACAGATTCGTACGATATCTACAGCACAAGATTCGATTACAGTTTGTTTCGTAGCTTTGATTGGGTCGACAGAAGAATCAATCGGGTACAGATAATATATATATATATATATATATATATATATATATATATATATATATATATATATATATATATATATATATACAAGTTGAATAAATTTGATTGTTTGATATCGATATGAAATAAAATTTTGTTTTGTATTGTGAATTTATCTCGACGTGTAACAAATTTCAGTTATCCGTATTTGTGATTCATGCCATCGACTCTGTAAATGAGATATTTTTACAGTACGATATTCGTTTGATTTTGTTTTGTAGCAACAATTGATCGACATGAAATATTCAATCAGGAAGAAATTGAAAATAAATTAAAGTAGATTGTGATTGTCAACAGATTTGTACGATTGATTCTTGATATCTAATAAACTGGAGACAAACAATTTGATTACAGTCTTGACAGATATATACAACTGAATTGGATTCGTATGATTTTATATAATTATTATTAATAATTAATAATTATAATTATATTAATAATAATCTAAATACAAATAATAATAATAATGTTAGTAATAATAATAATATTAAGAGTAATAATAATAAGTCACAATAATAAACATTTTTGGTGTAATTGATAATAATAATATTATTAATGGTAAAAAATAATACTAATTAAATTTATATTGATAATAATATTAGTAATAATAATATTATAACAAATTAAATGTATCAATTTCATATTTATATATTATTTATAGTAGTATTAATAATACTGATATTAATATTAACATTATTGATATTAATAATGACGTAATATTAATTAGTAATAATATTAGTATAACACTATATTTTTTTAACTTGAAACCTAAATTTAATATATTAATATTAATTATTTATAGTTAATATATACACATATTGAATGTTTAATATTTATACATTTTATATATTATAATATACATACAATCAATAATTCATGTATATCAATCATATATATATATATATATATATATATATATATATATATATATATATATATATATATATATATATATATATATATATATATATATCAACTACTACATATTTAATTAGGTTTTAAATAACAAGTTTAAGTTTTCTTTCATAATATCTAATCACATAATAGTTTATTGATCTATTTAATTTATAATATAATTATTTACATGTATAGTTATTTATATATATGTATATATATACATTTCTATTTACGATTAAAGGTTCGTGAATCGTAGGAAATAGTCACAGGGTAATGAAAACAGTTCAAAATTTTTGAGACTCAACATTACAGACTTTGCTTATCGTGTCGAAATCATATAAAGATCAAGTTTAAATTTGGTCGGAAATTTTCGGATCGTCACAAAAGACAAATCATTTTTTCACCCAGAGTGAAAACACTCTCAAAAGTAGAGAAAATCATCTCTCTCTCTCTATTCATCGGATAGAGAGATTGCTTCCGAGTGTACCTCCGGCCAATAAGTAAGAAAAAAATTAAAAAATTCAAATAAAAATTAAAAATTAAATTGAGACGCCATGAAAATGACAAAAACAAATTTTCATGGGTTTTAAATCCTGCCTGAAATTTAATTCAGGCTCTAAGAGTTAGTCAAGTCGCCAATAAATCGACGCTTCCTGTCGACTCAATAACTAGATTCGTATATTACTCAGTTACAAAAGGTGCAATAATTAACTGCAAGTAGTATAAAGTATTAATCGGACGACAAATACATATCAAGTTCAATGTCAAAGTTCCAGTTTTATCACAACAAATTGTGGTTGCATAACCCATTGTTTCACACGCACAGAGTCTCCTAACCAATGCTTTTTCGACCATCATTTCTTTTATATATATATATATATATATATATATATATATATATATATATATATATATATATATATATATATATATGAGCATGATCAATGGGGAAGTAACCAATCGGGGGGAAGCAGGGGAAAGCAAATGAGAACTTTTTTGGTGTGAGAACCCTGAGAACTCAAAAATACACCAAAATACACTGAAATTCGAGCAAAAAAAAGTGGCGGGCGAGCAAAAAACAACGAATTCAAGCAAAAATTGGGAAATTCGAGCAAAAAAATGTGGGCGAACAAAAAATTGATAGTCGAACAAAAAAGGCGGGCGGAAAAAATGTGTTCAACATTTTTGAAATTCGAACAAAAGAATGTAGAACACATGATAGTCGAACAAAAATTTGTTCTACATTTTTGAAATTCGAGCAAAAAAAAGGGGCGAACAAAAAATTGATAGTCGAACAAAAAATGGCGGGCGAACAAAAATGTGTTCTACATTTTTGAAATTCGAAAAAAATGTAGAACACATGATAGTCGAACAAAAATGTGTTCCTTGAAATTCGAATTTTTTTTTTTGCTCGACTATGATTTTTTTGTTCATCCGTGTTTTTTATTTTTGCTCGAATTTTTCTTTCTTTTTTGCTCGCCCGCCACTTTTTTTGCTCGAATTTCAGTGTATTTGGAGTTTTTAGAGTTCTTACACTAAAAAAGTTCTCACTGGATCTCTTATATATATATATATATTATATATATTATTTACAATAAGTATATCAGCGGACATGAATAAATAATAGTAATAGTAACATGATGACGTCAGCAATTTTTTTTTTTTTTTTCATCCAAAATTTTGGGCCAAATGGGCCTATCACCTCAATAAACAAATGTGAGCAGTCACTATAATAAGTACAGTTTGTAACAAATTCGCAAGCTTTACAAATTTATTTATTCGTGTAAAACTTAATGATTGATTTAGTGATAGAGTGACAGTACATCCTTGGATTATTTAAATTAAATGAATTATTATAATTTATAAAATATTACTATTGGATTTTTCTAACAAAACCACTTCATGCTGCCGTTAACACGAATTGAATATTATAGAACCAAGAGATGTAACCAAAAAATTAATACGGAGTATAATCAACTGTTAAAGGTTGGCGTTGGGAAAAAAAAATTGTTGTAGTAAAATATTTAATTTACTATGTTTATTATTTCAAATATATTAAAAGTAAAAAAGTAATTTATATCTAGAGGTTTAAAATAAAGGTTAGTCTTAAACATCTTTTGACATTTCCATCATCTATTGCTAATTTTAAATTATTGGCATTTAAACTCATCAATCATATTTCTTTAACTGTTATATATGGCTATTTTTTTTACAATAAAAAAACACGATCATAAGGATTTTAAGTCAACAAGAAGCTCACCTAAGGACTACTTATAATAATTTGTCAAAATAAACAAAAGCTATTTAATGGTCATTGTCACCAATTTTGCCACATCTATTGTACATTTGTACGTATCAGATTTAATGGCAGTTGTTTTTGGCTAACCTAACACAGCAATGACAAATAGCTAGCTGTGAATTCCTTTTTCGTTTGTTCATTCCTAGTTTCTACTTGTTTCACACTTTTTTGAGAACACGTATAACCTAATTTTTTTGGTTTAAGATCATACTTAAGAGCTTAGTCATTTACATTTTGAAATTATTACAAGGTGTCAACTTCAAACCACTCTAATAATAACTTTTGAAGTTGCCAAAAAAGAAAACTCATGTAATTAGGATCTCAAGACGCAACAACACCTATGATGTAAGGAATAATAAATTCGTCAAAAACGATTACGAGAAAACATGTTTACTCCGCTTATATGTACTTTAATTAACTTAGTTTATGTAGTTAATTTATATTATTAAATTAAAAGTGAATTAACTCTTACTTGATCGGCGTCGTTTTTTATTTTTATTTTTATTTTACTGAAGAACTTAAGAATATATTTGTTTAATTTTGGTTAAGTAGCATGGTTTGATGGTTTACAAGATACAGTAGCTCTTTTTAAGGTAGAAGGTTTTTCCTGTTCGGGTTATCCGGGAGAGCGAGTAATTCGAACTTGATACCTCTTTGCGATGGTTATATAATCAATATATTTAAAATATTTTTTTTTTCTTATTGTACATCTTCCTATAGTTTTGTCCTCTACCTATGGAAATTATTGAAATTCACAGCATAAAATGTTACTTAAAGTACTTCATTTACAGATAAATGTCTATATTTTTTGTTCACATTCTAAAATTTTCAAAAAAAAATACAAGTGATATTTAACTCATTAAAAGGAAAGATATTTGTAGTTTATATAAATTAAAATTAAACGTCGACAACGTTCATTTTGACACGATTGAGTATCACATAGCCACAAAAACGAACGTGCCATGTTTTGTCACTTGTCAATTTATGATAAGGTCATCTCGACCGGCTAGTATGTATGAGTATGACCAACTGTAATATAACAATTTTTTTTTTTACCGATGTCTTTTGTTTTATAGGGAATTAAGATAAGATAAGATTAGATTTAGACAATTATATTATATAAACCGGGTTGATAGATAAAATCCGATCCGATTGAAGGGTTACAAGAATCTGAAAGTATTACTTATTTTATCATCTAGACATGATAAGTTATCTAAATACGAACATGATAAGTTATCTAATTTATGTACACGTCTAAATCTAAATGATATTTTTAAGAAATAACATACAGTAAGAAAATTTATCATTTAGACATAAAATGATTAAATTTTAAAAGATAACAAAATTATACTCTTTAGAATATATGATCAAGCATAGAATAATCGGGTCGGGTTCGGTCTATGTTTGACATCAAAGTGAGGGGTATTTAAGGGTCAATTGAGTTTAACTCTTCTGTCCGGAGTACCGTGAATAACTCCTTACAAGATGAGGATCTCAGCAGGGGTGGTTAAACATAGACCCACCATCGACGGGTCGTCCGGTTAGCAATGGCTCGCGCTGGTTTTGAGGATTTATGTTCATAGAACGTTACCAGTAGATCAAGAGTATGTCTAGTGGAGTGCTATATGTCCGGTAGCGCGGGTATAATCGCGCTTATATAGATAGCGCAGCGGGTTTGTACCTTAATACCAAAAATAGTACAGGTGTGAATGTGGAATGAGTGTTCAGCCTCTTCTGCTGTGGATGGAATCCATTATTTATAGAGCAATCCTTTTTATCTTCTATCGTCATATAATAGAGCTAAAAGGATCGTGGTCTGCCAATTGTACGTCCTTGTGTGAGCTGACCCGACAAAAGTAAAAAGTATCTTGTTGGACCTGACTCTTGTCTCCCAGATGTCTTCTGCCAGCTACAGCATCGTCTGTCATGCATATGCAACCTTGGCGCTAGTATGGACTTGCACCAGGTCCTGGACTTGAGTGCTGTTTCCTTTAGCGCGAAACATGCATGACTCATACGGTGATGTTGTTTGATGCGCTACACGAGCTGATCGGGTATGCGTATTATTAATATATATGTGAAAGTTGACTTGTGACCAAACGAAACAAGACTAGTGAGTAGTGAGTGTTGACCAATTAAAGACAACTAACTTCTAACAGATTTCATGAGATCACCTCTCAGACCCATAAACCAATTTCACTTATATATAAGATCCAAATTGGGAATATACATATCCGGTTTGGCCCGATTGGAATTTGGGCTGAGGGTTCAACCAATCTAGACCTGATTTTTCACATGCCTAATCCCACACACCAAAACGCTGTCGCTAAACATAGGAATTTAGTTCAAGTGTTCCATAATCCAGATCAACCCATTGATCCAGGCCAGAACCATCTTTGACCCATTATACATTTATACCCAACAAACTCAATCATTACTTAACTTGTCAACATCATCCACAATCGAACCACTCCGTCCACTCGACTCACTGTTACTATCCTTATTACCATTAGGTAATTCCATCACGCTAGCACGGCCCGCAAAAGCCAACAAAGTTGGTATGCTTTTAATGACAGAGTTAACTTTATGAAGCACCTGAAATTCGGGGTGCGCAAGAATATTGGAAATGATAATCGCATAACAATATTATTGATTGATCAAACTAGCGGCTGATTCATCAACTTAAATAGGACTAGGCTACAAGATAAACCTAATGGACTAAGATAACATAACGAGCCCTTATAGAACACGAGCCAGATAATCCAATACATAGATAGTCCAATAACTATAAGTAATACGTCTAACATCCCTCCATAGTTGTAGCGGGAGCAGGGCGAACGCTTAGACTGGATCGAAACTCGTCGAAAAGTGCAGTAGGAAGACCTTTTGTGAAGATGTCAGCAAACTGATACCGAGACGGGATATGGAGAACCCGAACATGACCTTTAAGAACTAGGTCACGAACAAAATGAATATCGATCTCAATATGTTTGGTGCGCTGATGCTGAACCGGGTTTCCAGACATATAAACAGCGCTCACATTGTCACAGTAAAAAAGAGTAGCAGATGAAAGTGGGCAATGCAGCTCGCGTAGAAGGTTACGAATCCAACATGTCTCTGCAACGGCGTTTGCGACGCCACGATACTCAGCTTCGGCACTGGAGCGTGACGGAGTCTGCTGACGCTTAGAGGACCAAGATAGCAAATTATTACCTAAAAACACGCAATACCCAGATGTAGATCGGCGAGTGGAAGGGCAACCAGCCCAATCAACATCAGAATAGGCAACCAACGAAGAAGTACTAGAAGAAACAATTGTAGGCCAAGATCCAGAGTACCCTGTGTAGTGATCCGAACTTTTCCATGTTTATATATATTAAATGAAATTTGATATTTACATGATTAGGTGTTTCCAACATGTTAAGCAATTAAACTTGTTAAGACTTGATTAATTGAAATAGGTTTTATATAGACAATTGACCACCCAAGTTGACCGGTGATTCACGAACGTTAAAAATTGTAAAAACTATATGATGGCATATATATGGTTATATATATAGTTAACATGATATTATGATAAGTAAGTATTTCATTAGGTATTTTAACAATGAGTTATATACATAAAAATGAGACAATTGAATTAAGAAACTAGAAAACGATATATATAACGATTATCGTTATAACAACGTCTTACTAAATACATATGAATCATATTAAGATATTGATACACTATGTTTAATCATGATAAATGATAAGTAAACATGTCATTTAGTGTATTAACAATGAACTACATATGTAAAAACAAGACTACTAACTTAATGATTTCGAAACGAGACATATATGTAACGATTATCGTTGTAACAATATTTAACTGTATATATATCATATTAAGATATATTAATACATCATATTATCATGATAATATAATAATTTAACATCTCATTTGATATAATAAACAATGGGTTAACAACATTTAACAAGATCGTTAACCTAAAGGTTTCAAAACAACACTTACATGTAACGACTAACGATGACTTAACGACTCAGTTAAAATGTATATACATGTAGTGTTTTATTATGTATTCATACACTTTTGAAAGACTTCAAGACACTTATCAAAGTACATCTACTTAACAAAAATGCTTACAATTACATCCTCATTCATTTTCATCAATAATTCTACTCGTATGCACTCGTATTTGTACTCATACAATACACAGCTTCTAAATGTATTTACTATTGGTATATACACTCCAATAATCAGCTCTTAGCAGCCCATGTGAGTCACCTAACCATGTGGGAACCATCATTTAACATCTAGCATGAAATATCTCACAAAATAACAAACTAATGGAGCCTATATGATGTATCAAAGTTCACGTGAATTAAGGTATACACAAACACTTTCATTTTGCAACTTACATGCATCAAACTACTCTCTCTCTCTCAAGTGTTCTTCCATTGTTCTAAGTGTTCTTCATCATCTTCATCAAAATATAGCTCAATATAGTTCATAAATCCATACATAAACCAAGTTATAAAACAACTACTCAAGAACACACCAACAACACTTCCAAGTTTGCAAGCTTACTTTCAATCTTGCAAATCCACTTTGAGGGATCATCCAACCTCAAGAAATCTTTCTTATTTACAGTAAGATATCTTTCTAATACAAGGTAATACTCATACTCAAAATTTGATTCAATTTCTATAACTATAACAATCTTATTTCGAGTGGAAATCTTACTTGGACTTGTTTTCGTGTCATGATTTTGCTTCAAGAACTCTCAAGCCATCCAAGGATCCTTTGAAGCTAGATCTATTTTTCTCATTTCCAGTAGGTTTATCCACAAAACCTGAGGTAGTAATTATGTTCATAACATCATTCGATTCATATATATAAAACTACATTATTCGAAGGTTTAAACTTGAAATCACTAGAACATAGTTTAGTTAATTCTAAACTTGTTCGCAAACAAAAGTTAATCCTTCTAACTTGACTTTTAAAATCAACTAGACACATGTTCTATATCTATATGATATGCTAACTTAATGATTTAAAACCTGAAAACACGAAAAATACCGTAAAACCGGATATACGCCGTCGTAGTAACATCGCGGGCTGTTTTGGGTTAGTTAATTAAAAACTATGATAAACTTTGATTTAAAAGCTATTCTTCTGGGAAAATGATTTTTCTTATGAACATGAAACTATATCCAAAAATTATGGTTAAACTCAAAGTGGAAGTATGTTTTCCAAAATGGTCATCTAGACGTCGTTCTTTCGACTGAAATGACTACCTTTACAAAAACGACTTGTGATCTGTACTTTAGACTATAAACTTATACTTTTTATGTTTAGATTCATAAACTTAGGTTCAATATGAAACCATAGCAACTTGAATCACTCAAAACGGATTTAAAACGAAGAAGTTATGGGTAAAACAAGATTGGATAATTTTTCTTGTTGTATCTACGTGAAAATTGGTAACAAATCTATATTAATCATATTCTAGCTAACTCATATTGTATTATACATGTATTCTAATATATTATGTAATCTTGGGATACCATAGACACGAATACAATGTTTTGACATATCATATCGACCCATCTATATATATATATTTCGGAACAACCATAGACACTCTATATGCAGTAATGTTGGAGTTAGCTATACAGGGTTGAGGTTGATTCCAAAATATTATATATACTTTGAGTTGTGATCTAGCCCGAGGCTTGTATACACGAGGTCGTGGATTGATTTGAGATAATATATATTGCTTTATTTCTGTACATCTAACTGTGGACAACTAGTTGTAGGTTGCTAACGAGGACAACTGACTTAATAAACTTAAAACATTAAAACGTATTAAAAATGTTGTAAATATATTATGAACATACTTTGATATATATGTACATATTTGTTATAGGTTCGTGAATCGACCAGTGGCCAAGTCTTACTTCCCGACGAAGTAAAAATCTGTGAAAGTGAGTTATAGTTCCACTTTTAAAATCTAATATTTTGGGATGAGAATACATGAATTTTTGAAAATGATTTACAAAATAGACACAAGTATTGAAACTACATTCTATGTTGAATCGTTATACCGGATATCACCCTTGTTGAACTTGGTAACCTAAGAATTGATGTTTATTATAATTGCCACCAATTGATGCGAATCCTAAAGATAGATCTATGGCCATTGACAAGTCCCAGTCAGAGAATTTGAACTGCTTTAGTACTTCGATATTTATATATGGGGATATTCTAGATGCATTTGTTAATGTCGGTTACCAGGTGTTCAACCATACGAATAATTTTTATGCAGATTGCATGTTATTGAAAGATGAAATCTTGTGGTCTATTATTACAATTTGATATATAGGTTAAACCTATAACTCACCAACATTTTTGTTGACGTTTAAAGCATGTTTATTCTCAGGTGATTATTAAGAGCTTCCGCTATTGCATGCTAATATATGGACAAGATTTGGTGTCAGCATGCTTGTATAATATTGTTTAAAACTGCATTTTTGATTTACTTTGTTGTAACATATTAATATTGTAAACCAATATGTATTGGTAGTGTGTAAGTGTGATATTTTTAGATTATCATTTCTGATAATTTAGGCGGTGTCCTTCTAACCTTGTCGATAAAATAAAAGTTATGGTTTGTTTTAAAAACGAATGCAGTCTTTGAAAAACGTCTCATATAGAGGTCAAAACCTCGCAACGAAATCAATTAATATGGAACGTTTATAATCAATATGAACGGGACATTTCAGTTGGTATCTGAGCGTTGGTCTTAGAGAACCAGAAATTTGCATTAGTGTGTCTTATCGAGTTTGTTAGGATACATTAGTGAGTCTGGACTTCGACCGTGTTTTCTTTAAAAACGATTGCTTAACACTTTTGTTGAAAATTATATATTATTAACATGTAATTATTATGTGATATATTAACCTCTTAATATGTTTGATATTGTGTGATAGATGTCTACCACTAGTACAAATCCCATCGACTCACCTAAAAATAATGAAGAGTCGAATATACTTTGGGAAGATTCACAAATTCTCGAAGAGGAACTGGAAGAGGAGGAACCGGAAGAGGAGGAAGAAGAGGAACCGGAAGAGGAGGAACCAGAAGAAGAAGAGGTTCCAGAGGAAGAAATATTGATACCTACAGTAAATCGATTAAATAAAAGAAAATCCTCAACCAACGGACCAAAGTTAAAAATGGTCAATGGTGTTTCCGCCGAGGAAGCAAAATATTGGGAAGATTACCAATTTTTCGATGAATCGGATCCCGATGAGGATTCTGATGATGTTATAGAAATTACCTCGACCGAATTTAATATAGCAAAACAAAATAATAAGGGAAAAGGTGTAAAAATAGAGAAACCTGATTCCAACCCCGATGAACTTTATATGTATCGGCAACATCCGTATCTCTCAAATTGTAACAATAACCCGGGAACCTCTAAACCACCAGGTTTTTCTAAACCATTGTGGAAAACGATGGCTCGTATTAGAGGAGCACCATATATTCCTAGAAAATTAGGAAAACGAACCAAGTCCGAAGAAGAAGAAACCAGTGATTCAGATTAGAGGGTTGTAATCATGTTGTGTATTATATGTATTGTAGTATGCTTGTACTTTTATGTTCTATGTAAAAATTGCTTGTATTGTTTGTTAATTATCTTTTACGAATCTAATCCTTGTCTATTTTACAGTATAAAAACACAAAATGGACGTTAAGGATAGACAACCAAAAATTTTAGAAGACCTACCAGGAGATATGATTGATGAAATCTTGTCTAGAGTCGGGCAGGATTCATCAGCACACTTAGTTACGGCAAAATTAGTTTGTCAAACGTTTGAAAGACATTCCAGGCATGCCTTAGTATATAAAAGGCTTTTCTTTTGAAAGATGGGGTATATCACATTGGGGAGACTTTAAGTTACGCCAAGTTTTCTTTAAGGCATTTAGTGCGGGAAACCCAGATGCAATTTTACGCTACGGGTTACGAACCTATTTTGACTCAACATATCCCAACATAGGACTCCGTTCTTTAGAAAGAGCTTCTAACATGCAACATAAAGAAGCATGTTATGCTTACGGGTTAATAATGTTCGCTTCTCATTAAATTGAGAAAAAGAACATTGGGTTGCAACTTTTAAATTAAACATTCTCACAAGTGACGGACTCAGTAGTTGGGGTAAGAAACAAGGTTTTTAGATTGCTATGAGGCTGTTGGGCATTACAAAACCCTCGTCCTTTTGACGACATTACAACATGCTGCCTAGCCAATGGTCATAACGGTTACTTTCCACAAGACCAAGGATGGGAAGTCGTCTTAGTAAAACCAGAATGCATGACTTGTTTCCGGACTTATGAATTACGTGTCTTTATTTCTTTTGCTGAACAACTTGCGTATTAACTAGAAATGCCTTTATAGCTGCCGAGTAGCAAAGTTATTATGTGCTATATTTCACCCTATATGTATAATAATGGTATTGTAAGTTTGAAAAATTTTGTATAAAGTTTGAACGCGAAATTTTATTATAATCAGTTTTTTCATATGGAATTGTAGTAGTTGAATTGTATATTAGCTACTAAGTATGAACTTAACGGGTAGGTACTACCCGAATTAAAAACTATAAAACGCTAATATGAAGAAAAAGCTTTTATAAATGAGTTCATACTATGCTACGAAATACTATTGACTACTCTTAAAATTATATATGATTAACTTAATTCTTTTGGCTATTTTTGAAGGAAATGGCTAGGGGTGGTCAGTATTTGGTTTGAAACCGTGGAACCCGAAAACCAAACCGAAACCAAACCGGAAAAAAACCAAACAGAATTTCATAAACGGTTTTCGGATAGCGTCAAACCGAAACCGAATTTGAATTCGGTTTTCGGTTCGGTTTTCGGGTTTGAAAATTCTGAATTCGGTTTAACCGAAAACCGATTTCAAAACCGAATTCAAAATTTTTATATATTTAATTTGTATATTTATGTTTTAGTGTCATTATAATTTGGGATCCAATCAATAAAATATAGTCTCACCCATATGAAGATTTGGTAGCTCACATTATAATTATGTTACTTAAATTATTATGTTCTTATTCTTAATAACAGAAGCAGTAAACGTCATAATTAAGCTATAAACATTAATAAATCATCGAATTCTTGATAATTTAATAATACGTCAGTGTTTTATTATATAAATAACTAAGACATCAGTAACGCCACAATTAAACTACCAAAGTTCTCAGTTTTTTCATAATATTCGGTTTTAACCAAAAATTGAACCGAATCCGAATCTGAATTCGGTTTTCAGTTTGGTTCGGTTTTACCTTTGAATTCGGTTTTCGGTTCGGTTTTCGGTTTTGCCTAAAAAAAATTCAAAATCGAATAAACCGAACCGAATAAACCGAACAAATCGAAAACCGAACCGATGAACACCCCTAGAAATGGCACCGACTACTCGTCAGAATTTGAACATGAGCGAGGAAGACTTCTGTGTTTTCCTTGCTGCGAACATAGCCGCAGTGCAGGCTGCAATGCAAAATAACAACAATAACTCTGGTTCTAGTAGTGGAACTAATCCCACAAGAAATCGTATAGGATGCTCCTACAAAGAATTCACTGCCTGCAAACTTTTGGAATTCGATGGAACCGAAGGACCAATTAGATTGAAACGGTGGACCGAGAAAGTCGAATCGGTGTTTGCCATAAGTAAGTGTACTGAAGAGGACAAAGTTAAGTACGCTACGCATACCTTCGCAGGTACTGCGTTAACGTGGTGGAACACCTATCTTGAACAGGTAGGACAAAATGCTGCTTATGCACTACCGTGGTCGGCATTCAAGCAACTAATGAACGAGCAGTACCGTCCTAGAAACAACGTCAATAAGCTCAAGGTAGAGCTTAGAGAGTTACGAACACAAGGGTTCGACATTACCACATATGAACGACGATTCACAGAGTTGTGTCTATTATGTCCATGAACGTTCGAAGATGAAGAGGAGAAGATTGACGCGTTTATAAAAGGGTTACCAGTAAGAATTCAAGAAGATGTAAGTTCACACGATCCCGCTTCCATACAAAAGGCAAGTCGAATGTCTCATAAACTCATAAATCAGATTGAGGGAAGAATTAAAGAACATGCGGCTGAAGAAGCCAACACGAAACAACTCAAGAGGAAGTGGGAGGAAAACGGTGACAAGAGTCACCAGTACAACAACAATAACAATCGCAAAAACTATCCCAACAACCGCAACAACAATAGCAATAATAACCGCAATCCTAACAATAACTATAACAAACGTCGCAACAACAACAACAACAACAACTATAACAACCGTTCCAACAACAATAACAATCCCAACAACAACCAAATCAATAAAAAAATGGCAACAACAATCAGAACAATAAATGTCTAAGGTGTGGAGGGTTTCATCCAGATAAGTTCTGTGTAGTAGTGTGTACCAAGTGTAATAGAACCGGACATAGTGTAACGAAGTGTGATGTCTATGGACCAAAGGCATATAAAAATAACAGAACAAATAATTCCATTATTTGTTACGGATGCAAAAAGCTGGGCCATTTCAGCAAAGCATGCCCTAGTTAAGGGAATAATAATGGGCAAGGCCGTGGACGAGTCTTCAACATTAATTCGGCAGAAGCGCAGGAAGACCCGGAGCTTGTTACGGGTACGTTTATTATTGACGATAAATCTGCTTATGTTTATTTGATTCAGGTGCGGATAGAAGCTATATGAGTAGAGATTTTTGTGCTAAATTAAGTTGCCTATTGACGCCTTTGGATAGTAAATTTTTACTCGAATTAGCAAACGGTAAACTAATTACAGCAGATAAAGTATGTCGGGATAGAGAAATTAAACTGGTTGACGAAACATTTAAAATTGATTTAATACCAGTCGAGTTAGGGAGTTTTGATGTAATAATTGGCATGGACTGGTTGAAAAAGGTGAGAGCAGAAGTCGTTTGTTACAAAAATACGATTCGCATTGTGCGTGAAAAAGGAAAACCTTTAATGGTGTATGGAGAAAAGAATAATGCGAAATTAAATATTATTAGTAGTATGAAGGCGCAAAAACTAATAAGAAAAGGTTGTTACGTCATTCTAGCACACATTGAGGAAGTTAAACCTGAAGAAAAGAACATCAGTGATGTTCCCGTCGCAAAAGAATTTCCTGATGTATTTCCAAAAGAATTACTTGGATTACCCCCACATCGATCCGTTGAATTTCAAATAGACCTTGTACCAGGAGCTGCACCAATAGCTCGTGCTCCATACAGACTCGCACCCAGCGAAATGAAGGAATTACAAAGTCAGTTACAGGAACTTTTAGAGCGTGGTTTCATTCGACCAAGTACATCACCGTGGGGATCTACTGTTTTGTTTGTCAAGAAGAAGGATGGTACATTTAGGTTGTGTATCGACTACCGAGAGTTGAACAAACTTACCATCAAGAACCGCTACCCACTACTGAGAATCGACGATTTATTTGATCAACTACAAGGCTCGTCAGTTTATTCGAAGATTGATTTATGTTCTGGGTATCATCAAATGCGGGTGAAGGAGGATGATATTCCAAAGACTGCTTTTAGGACACGTTACGGTCATTACGAGTTTATGGTTATGCCGTTTGGGTTGACTAACGCACCAGCTGTGTTCATGGATCCCATGAACTAAGTATGTAGGCCATATCTTGACAAGTTTGTCATTGTTTTCATCGATGACATACTTATTTACTAGAAAGAATGATCAAGAGCACGAAGGACATTTGAGAAAAGTGCTAGAGTTTTTAAGGAGAGAAAAACTGTACGCTAAGTTTTCAAAGTGTGCATTTTGGTTGGAAGAAGTTCAATTCCTCGGTTACATAGTGAACAAAGAAGGTATTAAGGTGGATCCAGCAAAGATTGAAACCGTTGAAAAGTGGGAAACCCCAAAAACTCCGAAGCATATACGCCAATTTTTAGGACTAACTGGTTACTACAGAAGGTTCATCCAAGATTTTTCCAGAATAGCGAAACCCTTGACTGCATTAACGCATAAAGGGAGGAAATTTGAATGGAAGGATGAACAAGAGAAAGCGTTTCAATTGTTAAAGAAAAAGTTAACTACGGCACCTATATTGTCATTACCTGAAGGGAATGATGATTTTGTGATATATTGTGACGCCTCAAAGCAAGGTCTCGGTTGTGTATTAATGCAACGAACGAAGGTAATTGCTTATGCGTCTAGACAATTGAAGATTCACGAGCAGAATTATATGATGCATGATTTGGAATTAGGCGCGGTTGTTTTTGCATTAAAGACTTAGAGGCACTACTTATATGGGGTCAAAAGTATTATATATATCGACCAAAAAAGTCTTCAACACATATTTAATCAGAAACAACTAAACATGAGGCAGCGCAGGTGGATTGAATTGTTGAATGATTACGACTTTGAGATTCGTTACCACCCGGGGAAGGCAAATGTGGTAGCCGACGCCTTGAGCAGAAAGGACAGAGAACCCATTCGAGTAAAAGCTATGAATATAATGATTCACACTAACCTTACTACTCAAATAAAGGAGGCGCAACAAGGAGTTTTAAATGAGGGAAACTTAAGGGATGAAATACCCAAAGGATCGGAGAAGCATCTTAATATTCGGGAAGACGGAACCCGGTAAAGGGCTGAAAGAATTTGGGTATCAAAATTTGGAGATATGAGAGAAGTGGTACTTAGAGAAGCTCATAAAACCAGATACTCAATACATCCTGGAACGAGGAAGATGTACAAGGATCTCAAGAAACATTTTTGGTGGCCAGGTATGAAAGCCCATGTTGCTAAATACGTAGGGGAATGTTTGACGTGTTCTAAGGTCAAAGCGAAGCATCAGAAACCATCAGGTCTACTTCAAAAACCCGAAATCCCAGAATGGAAATGGGAAAACATTACCATAGATTTCATCACTAAATTGCCAAGGGCTGCAAGTGGTTTTGATACTATTTGGGTAATAGTTGATCGTCTCACCAAATCAGCACACTTCCTGCCAATAAGAGAAGATGACAAGATGGAGAAGTTAGCACGACTGTATTTGAAGAAAGTCATCTCCAGACATGTAATACCAATCTCTATTATCTCTGATAGGGATGGCAGATTTATTTCAAGATTCTGGCAGACATTATAGCAGGCATTAGGAACTCGTCTAGACATGAGTACTGCTTATCATCTACAAACTGATGGGCAGAGTGAAAGGACGATACAAATGCTTGAAGACATGCTAAGAGCATGTGTTATTGATTTCGGAAACAGTTGGGATCGACATCTTCCATTAGCAGAATTTTCCTACAACAATAGCTACCATTCAAGCATTGAGATGACGCCGTTTGAAGCACTTTATGGTAGAAAGTGCAGGTCTCCGATTTGTTGGAGTGAAGTGGGGGATAGACAGATTACGGGTCCGGAGATAATACAAGAAACTATCGAGAAGATCATCCAAATTCAACAACGGTTGAAAACCGCCCAAAGTCGACAAAAGAGCTACGCTGACATTAAAAGAAAAGATATAGAATTTGAAATTGGAGAGATGGTCATGCTTAAAGTTACACCTTGGAAAGACGTTGTTCGATTTGGTAAACGGGGAAAATTAAATCCAAGGTATATTGGACCATTCAAGATTATTGATCGTGTCGGACCAGTTGCTTTCTGACTTGAATTACCTCAACAACTCGCGGCTGTACATAACACTTTTCACGCGTCAAATTTGAAGAAATGTTTTGCTAAAGAAAATCTCACTATTCCGTTAGACGAAATCCAAATCAACGAAAAACTTCAATTCATCGAAGAACCCGTCGAAATAATGGATCGTGAGGTTAAAAGACTTAAGCAAAACAAGATACCAATTGTTAAAGTTTGATGGAATGCTTGTAGAGGACCAGAGTTCACCTGGGAACGAGAAGATCAGATGAAGAAGAAATACCCGCACTTATTTTCAGAAGATACGTCAACACTTCCAACTGCTTAAAATTTCGGGACGAAATTTATTTAACGGGTAGGTACTATAGTGACCCGAACTTTTCCATGTTTATATATATTAAATGAAATTTGATATTTACATGATTAGGTGTTTCGAACATCTTAAGCAATCAAACTTGTTAAGACTTGATTAATTGAAATAGGTTTTATATAGACAATTGACCACCCAAGTTGACCGGTGATTCACGAACGTTAAAACTTGTAAAAACTATATGATGGCATATATATGGTTATGTATATATTTAACATGATATTATGATAAGTAAGTATTTCATTAGGTATATTAACAATGAGTTATATACATAAAAATGAGACTATTGAATTAACAAACTCGAAAACGATATATATAACGATTATCGTTATAACCGCGTCTTACTAAATGCATATGTATCATATTAAGATATTGATACACTATGTTTAATCATGATAAATGATAAGTAAACATGTCATTAAGTGTATTAACAATGAACTACATATGTAAAAACAAGACTACTAACTTAATGATTTCGAAACGAGACATATATGTAACGATTATCGTTGTAACAATATTTAACTGTATATATATCATATTAAGATATATTAATACATCATATTATCATGATAATATAATAATTTAACATCTCATTTGATATAATAAACAATGGGTTAACAACATTTAACAAGATCGTTAACCTAAAGGTTTCAAAACAACACTTACATGTAACGACTAACGATGACTTAACGACTCAGTTAAAATGTATATACATGTAGTGTTTTATTATGTATTCATACACTTTTGAAAGACTTCAAGACACTTATCAAAGTACTTCTACTTAACAAAAATACTTACAATTACATCCTCATTCATTTTCATCAACAATTCTACTCGTATGCACTCGTATTTGTACTCGTACAATACACAGCTTCTAAATGTATTTACTATTAGTATATACACTCCAGTGATCAGCTCTTAGCAGCCCATGTGAGTCACCTAACCATGTGGGAACCATAATTTAACATCTAGCATGAAATATCTCACAAAATAACAAACTAAAGTAGCCTATATGATGTATCAAAGTTCATGTGAATTAAGGTGTACACAAACACTTTCATTTTTCAACTTACATGCATCAAACTACTCTCTCTCAAGTGTTCTTCCATTTTTCTAAGTGTTCTTCATCATATTCATCAAAATCTAGCTCAATCTAGTTCATAAATCCATACATAAACCAAGATATAAAACAACTACTCAAGAACACATCAACAACACTTCCAAGTTTGCTAGCTTACTTTCAATCTTGCAAATCCACTTTGAGTGATCATCCAACTTCAAGAAATCTTTCTTATTTACAGTAAGATATCTTTCTAATACAAGGTAATACTCATACTCAAACTTTGATTCAATTTCTATAACTATAACAATCTTATTTCGAGTGGAAATCTTACTTGAACTTGTTTTCGTGTCATGATTTTGCTTCAAGAACTCTCAAGCCATCCAAGGATCCTTTGAAGCTAGATATATTTTTCTCATTTCTAGTAGGTTTATCCACAAAACCTGAGGTAGTAATGATGTTCATAACATCATTCGATTCATATATGTAAAACTACCTTATTCGAAGGTTTAAACTTGAAATCACTAGAACATAGTTTAGTTAATTCTAAACTTGTTCGCAAACAAAAGTTAATCCTTATAACTTGACTTTTAAAATCAACTAGACATATGTTATATATCTATATGATATGCTAACTTAATGATTTAAAACCTGAAAACACGAAAAACATCGTAAAACCGGATATACGCCGTCGTAGTAACACCGCGAGCTGTTTTGGGTTAGTTAAGTAAAAACTATGATAAACTTTGATTTAAAATCTATTCTTCTGGGAAAATGATTTTTCTTATGAACATGAAACTATATCCAAAAATCATGGTTAAACTCAAAGTGGAAGTATGTTTTCCAAAATGGTCATCTAGACGTCGTTCTTTCGACTGAAATGACTACCTTTACAAAAACGACTTGTAATCTGTATTTTTGACTATAAACTTATACTTTTTCTGTTTAGATACATAAACTTAAGTTCAATATGAAACCATAGCAACTTTAATCACTCAAAACGGATTTAAAACGAAGAAGTTATGGGTAAAACAAGATTGTATAATTTTTCTTGTTGTAGCTACGTGAAAATTGGTAACAAATCTATATTAACCATATCCTAGCTAAATTATATTGTATTATATATGTATTCTAATATATTATGTAATCTTGGGATACCATAGACACGAATACAATATTTTGACATATCATATCGACCCATCTATATATATATATTTCGGAACAACCATAGACACTCTATATTCAGTAATGTTGGAGTTAGCTATACAGGGTTGAGGTTGATTCCAAAATATTATATATACTTTGAGTTATGATCTAGCCCGAGGCTTGTATACACGAGGTCGTGGATTGATTCGAGATAATATATATTGCTTTATTTCTGTACATCTAACTGTGGACAACTAGTTGTAGGTTACTAACGAGGACAGCTGACTTAATAAACTTAAAACATTAAAACGTATTAAAAATGTTGTAAATATATTTTGAACATACTTTGATATATATGTACATATTTGTTATAGGTTCGTGAATCGACCAGTGGCCAAGTCTTACTTCCCGACGAAGTAAAAATCCGTGAAAGTGAGTTATAGTCCCACTTTTAAAATCTAATATTTTGGGATGAGAATACATGCAGTTTTGAAAATGATTTACAAAATAGACACAAGTATTGAAACTACATTCTATGTTGAATCGTTATACCGGATATCGCCCTTGTTGAACTTGGTAACCTAAGAATTGGTGTTTATTATAATTGCCACCCATTGACGCTAATCCTAAAGATAGATCTATGGGCCATTGACAAGCCCCAGTCAGAGAATTTGAACTGCTTTAGTACTTCGATATTTATATATGGGGATATTCTAGATGCATTTGTTAATGTCGGTTACCAGGTGTTCAACCATACGAATGATTTTTATGCAGATTACATATTATTGAAAGATGAAATCTTGTGGTCTATTATTACAATTTGATATATAGGTTAAACCTATAACTCACCAACATTTTTGTTGACGTTTAAAGCATGTTTATTCTCAGGTGATTATTAAGAGCTTCCGCTGTTGCATGCTAATATATGGACAAGATTTGGTGTCAGCATGCTTGTATAATATTGTTTAAAACTGCATTCGAGATTTACTTTGTTGTAACATATTAATATTGTAAACCAACATGTATTGGTAGTGTATAAGTGTGATATTTTTAGATTATCATTTCTGATAATCTAGGTGGTGTCCTTCTAACCTTGTCGATAAAATAAAGGTTATGGTTTGTTTTAAAAACGAATGCAGTCTTTGAAAAACGTCTCATATAGGGGTCAAAACCTCGCAACGAAATCAATTAATATGGAACGTTTATAATCAATATGAACGGGACATTTCACCCTGAACATAGCGAATGATCCGCCTGAGAGCAACCAAATGAGGTTCTCGAGGATCATGCATAAATAAGCAAATCTACTGAACAGCATAAGAGATATCAGGCCTGGTGAACGTGAGATACTGAAGAGCACCTGCAAGACTATGATATAAAGTGGGATCCTTAACTGGAGGACTGACAGTGGTTAATTTGGTGCTGGTGTCTATCGGAGTGCGGCTAGAATTACATCCAATCATATCGGCACACTCAATAATCTCAGAGGCGTACTTCTTCTGAGAGAGAGACATCCCAGAAGTGGTACGTGTGACAGAGATCCCAAGAAAATAGTTCAACGGTCCAAGATCAGTCATAGAAAACTCCTGATGTCGAGAAGTAATAACCCGCTGAAGAAAAGCAGTAGAAGAGGCAGCCAAAATGATGTCGTCCACATATAATAATAAGTATGATGTGTCTGCACCCTGCTTGTAGATGAACATAGAGGTGTCACATCTACTATGTTGGAATCCAAGACGCTGAACATATCCGGAAAATCGCTGAAATCAAGCTCGACGAGCTTGCTTCAGTCCGTATAAAGATTTCTGCAAAAGGCATACATGATCCGGGTGAGCAAGGTCAATAAAGCCAGGAGGCTGATGCATGTAGACAGTCTCAGAGAGAGAACTGTGAAGAAACGCATTCTTGACGTCTAGCTGATGAATGGGCCAGTGTAGAGATGTAGCAAGACTGAGAACAGTCCTGATGGTGGCTGGTTTTACAACCGGACTGAAAGTCTCATCACAATCAATACCAATCTGTTGGCTACGACCATTAGCAACGAGACGAGCCTTATACCTGTTCAATGTACCATCCGCATTAAACTTGTGCTTAAACAACCACATAAAGCGAACTATGTTCGTGTCCGTAGGGCGGGGCACAAGAGTCCAAGTACCATTCTTAATTAAAGCATTATATTCTTCAGTCATAGCGTTATGCCAGTTAGGGTCGTTAAAGGCGTGATAATATGATTTGGGTGTGGGAGAAGGTGTGGAGACATGGAGGTTAAGGCGTTGAATAGGTTTGGTGGTGCCAAGACGATGGCGAGTGACCATGGGGTGGGTGGATGTTGTGTGTCGTTATTGCAGTTGTGGGGGTGTGGTAGGTATGTGAGTAGGAGAAGAGTCAGTTAGGGGCTGTGAAGGTGGTGTGGGGGGAGAATGAGGAGTAGAAGTGTTGGATGGAGGTTGCGGTGCATCCGAGAGAGTGTGAGAGAAAAGATTTGGGGGAGGATCGAGAAACTCATAAGATGGGGGTGGGGCGGTGGTGGTAGAGCTGTATGGGAAGGAAGTTTCATCGAAGGTGACATGACGTGAGAGAATGATTTGATGTGTGGCTAGGTCGAGACATTGGTATCCTCGATGATTTGATAGATAGCCTAGGAATATACACGTAGTAGAGCGTGGGGCGAGTTTGTGAGTGTTGTTGAGGTGAGGGTAGCACAAGCAACCAAATACACGAAGGGTAAAGTAGTTGGGTGGGTATTTGTAGAGGCGTGTGTGAGGGATATCGTGGTTGACTGCGGAGCAGGGTAGGAGATTTAGTAGATATGTGGCCATGTGGAGGGCCTTGACCCAGAATGTAGGAGGTAGGTGTGCTTGGAAGAGTAGTGTGCGTATGATGTTATTAATAGTACGGATTTGGATACCATTGTCTTGGAATAATTGTTTAAGTTGATTGTTGTCGAATTCGCCGCCAAGATCACATTGGAAGGCTTTGATTTCAGAATTGAATTGAGTTTTAATATATGCGTGAAATTGGGTAAATTTAGTAAAAACTTCGGATTTATTGTGTAACGGAAAAACCCATAAGTAATGCGAGTAATGATCTAGAAAAATGACATAATATTTGTAACCACTAAGGCTCGGAATAGGTGAAGTCCATACATCCGAGTGAAAAATATCAAATAAGGAAGTAACATGTGAAACGGAACTACTAAATGGAAGTCTGACATGCTTGCCAAGTTGACAAGCATGACAGAGAGCAGGAGACTTCGTATTATTACATGTAATAGAGTTATTAGAAATAAGTCGACGGAAAACGTCAGTGTTGGGATATCCGAGACGCTGATGCCAGATGCTGGGTGTGGTGATGAGAGCATGATGGGCCGAAGATGTGCTTGGAGTCATGAGTGGGTAGAGATCTCCGGTTCTGTCACATCAGAGGAGCAGACGGCGAGTCAAGTAGTCATTTACAGAAAAACCAAACTCGTCAAATGAAACAGAAACTTTATTATCACGGGCGAAACGACGAACAAAGATGAGATTTTTAACTATGTTAGGTGTAACAAGAACATTAGACAAGTGTAGCAGTCGGTTAACATTCGGCAAAACGCTATGACCAGTGTTGATAACGGGAATGTGGTTCCCGTCACCAACAGCAACAGAAGGATAAATGCAATGATTAAAAACAGTACTTAAATTTTTAATGCTAGATGTGAGGTGAGTTGACGCACCATGTCCATAGTCCAACCATAGTCCGAAAGAGTGTTAGCAGTAAATGCCACTGGCATAAAAGTCTTCTGATGTTGTATTGGGCTGATAAATGGGATGATGGGAGTCACTGGCCCGCTGAAAAAGGCTGTAGGCCCAGTACCTTATTGTTGGGCCTGCTGTTGGGCTTGCTGTTGGGCCCGAGTGATTTCAAGTTGGGCTATAATCCTCTAATTTGCTTTAATAATGTTCCAGAGTTGTGCTTGTGATTGGTTGGACAAATCTTGTTGATTATTGTAACTGGTCCTGTTGTAGAACCGATTGTTGGTGTTGTTTTCCCAAAAGTTGTTTAGCAATGTCGATTCCATGATTACAAAGAAAAAAAAAACACGCAAACTGGAATATTAAACTTGAATTTTAATTGTGGTTGTATGGGATATTTGAATTCTTCTGTAACATGAGACCAATAAGAGATCTTTGTAAATAAATTAAATAAAATATCGGTGGAGCAAAGGTTCTGTGTGGTGGCAAATTGGCTATTTTAACTATTAAAATTGGATGAGTGTGTCTACCTTGGAGAATGTTTGCACATGTGTTGGAGGCGGTGGATTAATTGAAAGAAAACCGTGATAAAATTTGACGGTATATTGCGGCTGCAGTGGTGGGGATAGATCGATAAGTTTAGATGTTTTTATTTAGGTTCTTCTGATACCATATTGGAAATGATAATCGCATAACAATATTATTGATTGATCAAACTAGCGGCTGGTTCATCAACATAAATAGGAATAGGCTACAAGATAAACCTAATGGACTAAGATAACTTAACGAGCCCTTATAGAACAGGAGCCAGATAATCTAATACATAAATAGTCCAATAAGTAATACTCCGTCTAACAAAGAAATGGAAAAACTCGTTCTTCTACATCGATGATTCTTTTATCCCCTTACTTATAGAAATATTTGTGAATGGCACACGGAAGCTACAGACTCACGGCTGAACGTTAAACCCCCATTTTCCCCAAATGATGCGCGAAGGCTTGAGTACTTTTATAACCACGAACTTCCAATTCGCCATTACAATAGTGGTGCTTGGTGTTTTGTGTCTTTGGCCAAAATTTTAGATCAATCGTATCTTTTGATTCGTAGCTCTGATTTAGTCACCGTTTTTTTAAATCGTGTAGTTTTCGGGATCTATCCGTTGGCAATCTGCCGAAGGCGGTTTGTCCCAAAAATTTTTCGAAACGAAACCTCGAAAGCCTTCAATTTTGCCTTTTTCGATTTTGACCGTTTTGAATTTCTTTCACATTATTCCTTTTGTATATGCATGATTTAGCATGGTACATATTGTTTTAAGGCCTATTATTTCACTTAAAATGTAATTATGTATAACACGTATAATTTTGAATCTAACGTCACTTCATTAAACACTTTTTTTAAATCACTAATATGCGATGCCAAATGGAGTAACATTTAGCGGCGCATAACCTTTGGTTTCAGATTGTGCTGAAATTCTCGAGATCAACCTAAAACGACCCTAGTATCAAGACTCCTGGATAGTGTCTTAACATTCGAGGTCGTCAGGATGCCGAAAAAAGACATTTTACTCATTTTAAATGTTCTTTTTGAACGTTTTCAATTTATATCGTATTATTAATTTTGTGTATGCATGACTTAGCATGGTATATATAGTTTTAAGGCCTATTATTTCACTCGCAATGTAATTATGTATAAAGCATATAATTTTGAATTTAATATCACTTCATTAAACACGCTTTTTTAAATCATTAGTATGCGCCGCCAGATGGAGTACCATATGGCGGCGCATAACCTTCGGTTTCAGATTGTGCTGAAATTCTCATGATGACCCTAAAACGGCCGAACGAGCAAGATTCTCTGAACGTGTTTGCCATTTGAGGTCGTCTAGATTCCGTAATAGACATCTTTCCTTACAGATTCGCACCACGCACCAAACACCATCGACAGTTCGTGGTGCTTGGTGTTTTGTGTCTTTGGCCAAAATGTTACATCTATCGTATCTTTTAACTCGTAGCTCCGATTTAGTCAAAGTTTTTTTTAAATCGTGTATTTTTTCGGGATCTATCCGTTGACAAAATGCCGTAGGCGGTTTGTCCCAAATATTTTTCGAAACGAGACCTCGAAAGCCTTTATTTTGCCTTTTTTGATTTTGACCGTTTTGAATTTCTTTTATATTATTCCTTTTGTGTATGCATGAAGTAGCATGGTACATATTGTTTTAAGGCCTATTATTTCACTTACAATGTAATTATGTATAAAACATATAATTTTGAATCTAATGTCACTTCATTAAACACGCTTTTTAAATCACTAATATGCGCCGCTAAATGAAGTAACATTTGGCGGCGCATAACCTTTGGTTTCAGATTGTGTTGAAATTCTCGAGATCACCCTAAAACGACCCTAACATCAAGACTCCTAGATAGTGTCTTGACATTCGAGGTCGTCAGGATACCAAAAAAGAAATTTTACTCATTTTTAATGTTCTCTTTGAACGTTTTCAATTTATATCGTATTATTAGTTTTGTGTATGCATGACTTAGCATGGTATATATAGTTTTAAGGCCTATTATTCACTCATGATGTAATTATGTATAACGCTTATAATTTTGAATGTAATGTCACTTCATTAAACACGCTCTTTAAATCATTAATATGCACACCAGATGGAGTACCATTTGGCGGCGTATAACCTTCGGTTTCAGATTGTGCTGAAATTCTCAAGATCACCCCAAAACGGCCGAACGAGCAAGACTCTCTGAAAGTGTTTGCCATTCAAGGTCGTCTGGATTCCGAAAAAGACATCTTTCCTCGCAAATTTGCACCACGCACTAAACACCACCGACAGTTCGTGGTGCTTGGTGTTTTGTGTCTTTGGCCAAAATGTTAGATCTATTGTATGTTTTGAGTCGTAGCTCCAATTTAGTAACCGTGTTATTAAATCGTGTAATTTTTCGGGATCTATCCGTTGGCAAAATGCCGTAGGTGGTTTGTCCCAAATAGTTTTCGAAACGAGACATCGAAAGCCTTCAATTTTGCCTATTTTTCGATTTTGACTATTTTGAATTTCTTTCATATTATTCTTTTGTGTAACAACATGACTTAGCATGGTATATATAGTTTTAAGGCCTATTATTTCAATTACAATGTAATTATGTATAACGCATATAATTTTGAATCTTATGTAACTTTATTAAACACGCTTTTTAAATCACTAATATGCGCCGCCAAATGGAGTAACATTTGGCGGCGCATAACCTTTAGTTTCAGATTGTGATGAAATTCTCGAGAAGACCCTAAAACGACCATAATATCAAGACTCCTAGATAATGTCTTGACATTCGAGGTCGTCAGAATGCCGAAAAAAGAAATTTTACTCATTTTTAATGTTCTCTTTGAACGTTTTCAATTTATATCGTATTATTCATTTTGTGTTTGCATGACTTAGCATGGTATATATAGTTTTAAGGCCTATTATTTCACTCGCAATGTAATTATGTATAACGCATATAATTTTGAATCTAATGTCACTTCATTAAACACACTTTTTTAAATCATTAATATGCGCCGCCAGATGAAGTACCATTTGGCGGCGCATAACCTTTGGTTTCAGATTGTGCCGAAATTCTCAAGATCACCCAAAAATGGACGAACGAGCAAGACTCTCTGAACGTGCTTGCCATTCAAGGTCATCCAGATTCCGAAAAAGACATCTTCCTCATAAATTCGCACCACGCACGAAACACCACCGACGGTTCGTGGTTCATGTTGTTTTGTGTCTTTGGCCAAATTGATAGATCTATCGCATCTTTTGACTCGTAGCTCTGATTTAGTTACCGTTTTTTTTTCAATCGTGTATTTTTTTTCGGGATCTATCCATTTGAAAATACCGTAGGAGGTTTGTCCCAGATATATTTCAAAATGAGACCTCGAAAGCCTTCAATTTCGCCTTTTTTCAATTTTGACCGTTTTGAATTTCTTTCATATTTTTTCTTTTGTGTATGCATGATTTAGCATGGTATATATATATTGTTTTAAGGCCTATTATTTCACTTATAATGTAATTATGTGTAACACATATAATTTTAAATCTAATATCACTTCATTAAACACGCTTTTTAAATCACTAATATGCGCCGCCAAATGGAGTAACATTTGGCGGCGCATAACCTTTGGTTTCAGATTGTGCTGAAATTCTCGAGATCACCCTAAAACGACCCTAACATCAAGACTCCTGGATGGTGTCTTAACATTCGAGGTCGTCAGGATGCCGAAAAAAGACATTTTACTCATTTTTAATGTCCTCTTTGAACGGTTTCAATTTATATCGTACTAGTAATTTTGTGTATGCATGACTTAACATGGTATATATAGTTTTAAGGCCTATTATTTCACTCGCAATTTAATTATGTATAACACATATAATTTTAAATCTAATATCACTTCATTAAACACGCTTTTTTAAATCATTAGTATGCGCCGCCAGATGGAGTACCATCTGGCGGCGCATAACCTATTTCAGATTGTGCTGTAATTCTCAAGATCACCCTAAAATGGCCGAACGAGCAAGACTCTCTGAACGTGCTTGCCATTCGAGGTTGTCTAGATTCCGAAAAAGACATATTTTCTCGCAAATTCGCACCACGAAACAAACACCACCTAAGGTTCGTGGTGCTTGGTGTTTTGTGTCTTTGGCCAAAATGTTAGATCTATCGTATCTTTTGATTCGTAGCTCTGATTTAGTCACCATTTTTTAAATCGTATATTTTTTCGGGATCTATCCATTGGGAATCTGCCTAAGGCGGTTTGTCCCAAATATTTTTCGAAACGAGACCTCGAAAGCCTTCAATTTTTCCTTTTTCGATTTTGACCGATTTGAATTTCTTTCATATTATTCCTTTTGTATATGCTTGACTTATTTTAAGGCCTATTATTTCACTTAAAATGTAATTATGTATAACACATATAATTTTGAATCGAATTACACTTCATTAAACACGCTTTTTAAATCACTAATATGCGCCGCCGAATGGAGTAACATTTAGCGGCGCATAACCTTCTTTCAAATTGTGCTGAATTTCTCGATATCACCCTAAAACAACCCTAACATCAAGACTCCTGGATGGTGTCTTAACATTCAAGGTCGTCAGGATGCCGAAAAAGACATTTTACTCATTTTTAATGTTCTCTTTGAACGTCTTCAATTTATATCGTATTATTATCTTTGTGTATGCATGATTTAGCATGGTATATATATAGTTTTTAGGCCTATTATTTCACTCAAAATGTAATAATGTATAACACATATAATTTTGAATCTAATATGTAAGACCGAAATATTTATTGTACATAATGTATTTATGGTGTACGATGCGTGTATGAAGTTTACGTGTTGCTTGCTCGAACGCCGAAGGAAACTGGACGTTGTCTGAAGTGACAAGGTGTGTACGTATCCTTTCAACCCCAAATAAAGTTTGTGTTGATGTTCCAAAGCCTTACCATTGGAAAGGAAATCTTATCACGTTTCCAACGATATTTGATTCATCGAAAACGGAGCTACGGTCAAAAAGTTATGGCCAAAACAAGAAACTGAAAACTGACCTGAAGGTTGGAGCGGTGCTCCACCTTTCGGCGTGACGCGCCGAACCCATCTGATGCAATTTTCAGCCTTTTTAAAAGGTCTAAATGAGGGGTACTTTGGTCTTTTCACTTGGGGTCGGTTTGGGGTCATCAAAACTGATCCATTGATCAGTTTGGATCACATCTCACTCATCAAACACTCCCATCCTCAAACCCTAGAGAGAGATTGAGTTCTAGTGAGAGAGAACTCCATTTGGAGAAGAAGGAGGTTGTTTCGGGTCAAACCTCAAGCATTAAAGTTGTTCTACTCGTCAACGGCATCATTTTGGCGGTATTGGTAAGTTCTAACTCCGAATTTCATTGTTGATTTTGCTATTCAAGTTAGGGTTTGAACTTGATTTGTTGATAAACCCATTTAGACTCATGAAGTGGGTTTAGTGATGCTAGTAATCAGGTTTATTGTTAGTGTTGGTGGATTTTGGGTGGGTGAAAATTGGCCTTGATTAGGACTTGTAATTGGGTTTAATCACTAGGTTTAGTGATTATGGAAGTGTTGGAACACTTTTAGGTGTGTTGGTTGACTAATTTTGACTTTGGGTCAAAATTAGGGTTTGGTGATGATTATGACCCAATTGTCGAATTAATAAGGTTTATAAACTTAAAATGGATTAGGTTGAAGCATAGAACCGAGTTAAATATGTTTTGGTGTCAAAACTTGCTAATGGCGTGATATTGACTTCTTATGGGTCAAATTAGGGTTTAAGTGTCATTTTGGGCAAGATAGGTATTTAACACCTATGATGGGGTTTAATTGGCGTATTAAGACCATTCTCACTCGTGTTAGTGATTATTGGTTAATTTTGGGCGCGGTTTGTACTTGGAAGTGCATTTGGGTCAAATTTGCACTAAGTGTCAAATTGGGTTGGTTTGTAAATCCAATCTAAGTGTGTTGTTGAATTTGTGATAATGGAATAGGTACTTTCCATTGACGAGTTACAGATTATTCGGTAGCATTCTTCAAGGCGACAAGGTGAGTGGTAATATCCTATATGCATATGTATGTGTAGGATGGGTGCTGGTCGGGAGAAGGGGTTCTCGCTTGTAGAGCTCGCTTCTCGTATAGGTGGAATAATTATATGTGTAGGTATATAATATATCTATTTGTGGTAGCGTGAAATGTGTAGTATCGAGGTGTTAAGACACCACGTTTCATGTGACGAGTGATGAGTCGAGGTGTTAAGACGCCACTCGGAGTGAAGCATCGAGGTGTTAAGATGCCACTCTAAGTAATTGACGGATGAAGCATCGAGGTGTTAAGATGCCACTCGGGGTGAAGCATCGAGGTGTTAAGGTGCCACCTAGGGGTGTAGTGTCGAGGTGTTAAGACACCACTCCGTAAAATAATGAGTGAAGCATCGAGGTGTTAAGATGCCACTCGGGGTGAAGTACCGAGGTGTTAAGGTACCACCCTAGGGTTTAGTGATACGAGGTGTTAAGTATACTAAAGAATGTTATGAACATCGATGACTTGTTTCGCGAAGTCATTCTCTTGCGAAGATTTGGTTAACCATGATTATTGTGATGTAAGCATAAGCAATTATGCTATTCGAGATATTTATATATATATTGTATACGTATAATGTTGTTTATATTAATGAATTGTTGTGATGTAGCTAACCCTCCGGGTGTGGCTTATTGGCGTTGTTCACATCGTCGTTGGTGAACTCACTTTATTTATTGTTAGCTTGTTGCTTAGTGATGTTACGGTATGCTTAGACTAGCTTGCCTTTATACTTGGATGCTTCGGTATGCGGTATTTGATATTTGTGTGGCGTATCCATTTTATACATATATATGTATGTAGTATGTTATCATTCACTAAGCGTTAGCCTACCCTCTCGTTGTTGACTTTTTTATAGATTGCATGGATGCGGAGGCTCGGGTAAGCGGGGACTAGTGGACTCACGTAGTTGCTTTAGAAGGCTTGCTTTTGGATTGATTAGGATTGGGTAGCGTATCCCCAATCGCCATGCTCGACCTTTATTTTGTATTACAAATCATGTGGTTGAAAACTTGTATTTTTGTACGAAAGTCGTAAAACGGCCGATGTGGGCCCGGTCTTCGTAAAACTAATTTTATTAATGGAACGTGTTAGTTCTACATATATTAATGTATGGTTAAAAGCGTTTTGTCTAAATACGTCGGGAAGTGGTCAAACATTTTCGCATTTCATGACTTTTTGGACAGGCCACTTTGGCGCGCCGCGCGGCCATATGGCGCGCCGCGCCATGTGCTGTACCAGCAAAATATTTTTTTTCCTGCGTTATTGGTTGGTTAACGGGTTGGGTTGTTACAAGTGGTATCAGAGCATGGTCTAAGGGATTTAGGTGATTTGAGATAGGTGCATAGACTTAGACTTTTGTGTGTGCTTAATTGTTGCGGGACTTGTAGGATTACGGGTCGGAATGGGTTTAGTTAGTGCCTTGTTTATAGATTGACTAACGTGTATATTAGTAATGCGGATATTATTAATATATTATTGTGATGTGATAATAATTCTCGCGTGTGTTTATATCGCGTAGGATTTTGTTTGTGCTTTGTTTATGTTGCGGTTGCATATATCATCGAGCGAGGCGGTCGTTGTACTAACGAGCCGATACGGCGTGTATGCGTAATAAGAACTTGCAAACCTTATTACTGGTGCAAATCGTGTCTAGCAAGTGATGTACGATGAGTGTTTAGCAAGATGGGACGGTGTTGTGCGTGTGGTTTATACGTTCGTGATCTAACCGTTTGCATTCCTTAGAATGAAAACGGAAGATGGATGCGGAACGAGTGAGCCTATTCTCGAAGGGAAGGATGAGTTAACGTTAAAGATTGAGGCTGTGTTTGAACGATATGTCTCAATTTTCACCGGCAGAGTTAGAGAAGTAACCAAGGAGTTGGTCGAAGGACAAATGACGAAAGTGGTCCGAGACCAAGTGACTAAAGTTGTAAAGGAAGAGTTTGAAAAGAGGTTTCCCAAACCTCGAGGTAGCGATGATGAAGATGTACTTGCAAGGTTAGGATTACACGGTGCTCATGGTAAGAGGGCACGAAGTACGCCTGAAGGCGTCGGAATGTGAAGAAGAAGAGTAAGAAGGGTTACAAGCTTACGTGCTTTAAGTATGGGGAACGGGGTCATTTGGCACAAGATTGTACGGTAGTGCCTTTAGGCTCAATCAGGTGTTTCATTTGCCGGATGGAGGGACACCGGAAGTCAGAGTGTTCCGAATCGCATGACGATCGGGTTAGGAGGTTGGAGCGCGAATATATGATGGGAAGTGGAGCACGGAAGCCCAACAGCGCTACATCAGGTACTTTTAGTACGAAATCATATGTCATTCATTTGTAATAACATGCGGTATGTGCGTAAGTCTTAGCTAAACTTTATTCTCCATTGGAGATAATTTGTAGCAAGCGGGCGGTTTACGTTTATGGTTTCGGTTTGCTCTCAGCAGAGCGTATAAGTGGTGTGTTGTGCCCTGACTCTATGTTGTGAATCCTTGGGTGCTTAGGCATTTTGGTTGGTATCGGGTTGTTTAGCTCGTTCGAGTGAGACCCTTAAGGTCTCAATTGTGTTGTGCATGTTATTGATATGGGTGACGTTCCTAATGGAAGTACCCTATGGTGACTTTGGATTGTCGGGCGAAGGGCGTAAGACTTGGCGTAACCAAGCATTCCTTAGTATTTGGGAAATGTCTCTACCAAGCCATGGAAATGAGTTTTGGTGTTCGGATGTTAGAGCGTGTTCGCTCTCGTGTTGAAGTTGATGAACCATGAGGTTCGACGGGTGGGATGAAACCTGAGAAATCAAGTGTTTTGGATCTCGATGTATGTTGGTAAAGGATTCTACGTTGTAGTGACCCGAACTTTTCCATGTTTATATATATTAATTGAGATTGATGTTTACATGATTAAATGTTTCCAACATGTTAAGCAATCAAACTTGTTAAGACTTGATTAATTGAAATAGGTTTCATATAGACAATTGACCACCCAAGTTGACCGGTGATTCACGAACGTTAAAACTTGTAAAAAAAACTATATGATGACATATATATGGTTAATATATAGTTAACATGATATTATGATAAGTAAACATATCATTAATTATATTAACAATGAACTACATATGTAAAAACAAGACTACTAACTTAATGATTTTGAAACGAGACATATATGTAACGTTTATCGTTGTAACGACATTTAATGTATATATATCATATTAAGAGATATTCGTACATCATAATATCATGATAATATAATAATTTAAAATCTCTTTTGATATTATAAACATTGGGTTAACAACATTTAACAAGATCGTTAACCTAAAGGTTTCAAAACAACACTTACATGTAACGACTAACGATGACTTAACGACTCAGTTAAAATGTATATACATGTAGTGTTTTAATATGTATTTATACACTTTTGAAAGACTTCAATACACTTATCAAAATACTTCTACTTAACAAAAATGCTTACAATTACATTCTCGTTCAGTTTCATCAACAATTCTACTCGTATGCACCCGTATTCGTACTCGTACAATACACAGCTTTTAGATGTATGTACTATTGGTATATACACTCCAATGATCAGCTCTTAGCAGCCCATATGAGTCACCTAACACATGTGGGAACCATCATTTGGCAACTAGCATGAAATATCTCATAAGATTACAAAAATATGAGTAATCATTCATGACTTATTTACATGAAAACAAAATTACATATCCTTTATATCTAATCCATACACCAACGACCAAAAACACCTACAAACACTTTCATTCTTCAATTTTCTTCATCTAATTGAACTCTCTCAAGTTCTATCTTCAAGTTCTAAGTGTTCTTCATAAATTCCAAAAGTTCTAGTTTCATAAAATCAAGAATACTTTCAAGTTTGCTAGCTCACTTCCAATCTTGTAAGGTGATCATCCAACCTCAAGAAATCTTTGTTTCTTACAGTAGGTTATCATTCTAATACAAGGTAATAATCATATTCAAACTTTGGTTCAATTTCTATAACTATAACAATCTTATTTCAAGTGATGATCTTACTTGAACTTGTTTTCGTGTCATGATTTTGCTTCAAGAACTTTGAGCCATCCAAGGATCCATTGAAGCTAGGTCCATTTTTCTCTTTTCCAGTAGGTTCATCCAAGGAACTTAAGGTAGTAATGATGTTCATAACATCATTCGATTCATACATATAAAGCTATCTTATTCGAAGGTTTAAACTTGTAATCACTAGAACATAGTTTAGTTAATTCTAAACTTGTTCGCAAACAAAAGTTAATCCTTCTAACTTGACTTTTAAAATCAACTAAACACATGTTCTATATCTATATGATATGCTAACTTAATGATTTAAAACCTGAAAACACGAAAAACACCGTAAAACCGGATTTACGCCGTCGTAGTAACACCGCGGGCTGTTTTGGGTTAGTTAATTAAAAACTATGATAAACTTTGATTTAAAAGTTGTTATTCTGAGAAAATGATTTTTATTATGAACATGAAACTATATCCAAAAATTATGGTTAAACTCAAAGTGGAAGTATGTTTTCTAAAATGGTCATCTAGACGTCGTTCTTTCGACTGAAATGACTACCTTTACAAAAACGACTTGTAACTTATTTTTCCGACTAGAAACCTATACTTTTTTTGTTTAGATTCATAAAATAGAGTTCAATATGAAACCATAGCAATTTGATTCACTCAAAACGGATTTAAAATGAAGAAGTTATGGGTAAAACAAGATTGGATAATTTTTCTCATTTTAGCTACGTGAAAATTGGTAACAAATCTATTCCAACCATAACTTAATCAACTTGTATTATATATTATGTAATCTTGAGATACCATAGACACGTATACAATGTTTCGACCTATCATGTCGACACATCTATATATATTTCGGAACAACCATAGACACTCTATATGTGAATGTTGGAGTTAGCTATACAGGGTTGAGGTTGATTCCAAAATATATATAGTTTGAGTTGTGATCAATACTGAGATACGTATACACTGGGTCGTGGATTGATTCAAGATAATATTTATCGATTTATTTCTGTACATCTAACTGTGGACAACTAGTTGTAGGTTACTAACGAGGACAGCTGACTTAATAAACTTAAAACATCAAAATATATTAAAAGTGTTGTAAATATATTTTGAACATACTTTGATATATATGTATATATTGTTATAGGTTCGTGAATCAACCAGTGGCCAAGTCTTACTTCCCGACGAAGTAAAAAGTCTGTGAAAGTGAGTTATAGTCCCACTTTTAAAATCTAATATTTTTGGGATGAGAATACATGCAGGTTTTATAAATGATTTACAAAATAGACACAAGTACGTGAAACTACATTCTATGGTTGAATTATCGAAATCGAATATGCCCCTTTTTATTAAGTCTGGTAATCTAAGAATTAGGGAACAGACACCCTAATTGACGCGAATCCTAAAGATAGATCTATTGGGCCTAACAAACCCCATCCAAAGTACCGGATGCTTTAGTACTTCGAAATTTATATCATATCCGAAGGGTGTCCCGGAATGATGGGGATATTCTTATATATGCATCTTGTTATTGTCGGTTACCAGGTGTTCACCATATGAATGATTTTTATCTCTATGTATGGGATGTGTATTGAAATATGAAATCTTGTGGTCTATTGTTACGATTTGATATATATAGGTTAAACCTATAACTCACCAACATTTTTGTTGACGTTTTAAGCATGTTTATTCTCAGGTGATTATTAAGAGCTTCCGCTGTCGCATACTTAAATAAGGACAAGATTTGGAGTCCATGCTTGTATGATATTGTGTAAAAACTGCATTCAAGAAACTTATTTTGTTGTAACATATTTGTATTGTAAACCATTATGTAATGGTCGTGTGTAAAAAGGATATTTCAGATTATCATTATTTGATAATCTACGCAAAGCTTTTTAAACCTTTATTGATGAAATAAAGGTTATGGTTTGTTTAAAAATGAATGCAGTCTTTGAAAAACGTCTCATATAGAGGTCAAAACCTCGCAACGAAATCAATTAATATGGAACGTTTTTAATCAATAAGAACGGGACATTTCAGTTGGTATCAGAGCGTTGGTCTTAGAGAACCAGAAAATTTGCATTAGTGTGTCTTATCGAGTTTGTTAGGATGCATTAGTGAGTCTGGACTTCGACCGTGTTTTCTTTAAAAATGATTGCTTAACATTTTTGTTGGAAACTATATATTTTTACCATATGAATATTATGTGATATATTAATCTCTTAACGTGTTTGATATTATGTGATAGATGTCTACCTCTAGAACAAGTCCCATTGACTCACCTAATAATAATGAAGAGTCAAATGTAAATTGGAATGATTTGTGGACTGATTCACAAGTTCCCGAAGAGGAACCGGAAGAAGAGTCGGAACCGGAAGAAGAATCGGAACCGGAAGAAGAATCGGAACCGGATGAAGAAATAGAACCGGTGGGGGAAATAATAAAACGGTTAAGTAAAAGAAAATCCTCAACCAACCGACCAAAGTTAATTATGGTCAATGGTGTTTCCGCCAAGGAAGCAAAATATTGGGAGGATTACCAATTCTCCGATGAATCGGATTCCGACGAGAATTCCGATGATGTTATAGAAATTACCCCAACTGAATTTAAAAAGGCAAAAGAAAATAATAAGGGAAAGGGCATAAAAATAGAGAAATCTAATTCCAACCCCGATGAACTTTATATGTATCGTCAACCCCCGAAGTCCTTAAGTTGTAACAATGACCCGGGAACCTCTAAACCACCAGGTTTTTCTAAACCAATGTGGACAACGACGGCTCGTATTAGGGGAACATCATATATCCCTAGAAACTTGGCAAAACGAACCAAAACCGAAGAAGAAGAAATGAGCGAGTCGGAATAAGATAGTTGTATTCGTGTGGTGTAATATATGGAATATAGTGTTCTTATGCTTTATGATATATGTAAAAATTGCTTGTATTAATAAGTATTTTTTTTATGAATCTAACTCTTGTCTATTTTACAGTTTAAAAACACAAAATGGATAGACAACCCAATATTTTAAGAGACCTACCCGGAGACATGATTGATGAAATCTTGTCTAGAGTCGGCCAGAATTCTTCGGCACAACTATTTAAGGCGAGATCAGTTTGTAAGACATTCGAAGAACGTTCCAAGAATGTCTTGGTTTATAAGAGACTTTCGTTTGAAAGATGGGGGATATCACATTGGGAAACCCATAAGTTACGATGTGTTTACTTTGACGCATATATTGCGGGGAACCCAAATGCTATTTTACGCAACGGGTTAAGAAATTATTTTGACTCAATATATCCGAATATTGGACTTCGTGATTTAGAAAAAGCGGCTAACATGCAACATAAAGAAGCATGTTATGCTTACGGATTAGTAATGTTCGCTTCTCACCAAAGTGAGAACAAGAACATCGGGCTACAACTATTAAACAAAACGTTTCCACAAGTGACGGAGTCGGTAATTGGGGTAAGAAATGAGGTTTTTAGATTATTACGGGACTGTTGGACATTACGTAACCCTCGTCCCTTTGATGACGTTACAACACGCTGTCTTATCAACGGCCATAACGGTTATGTTGCACAAGACCAAGGATGGGAAGTAGTCCTAGTAAAACCAGAATGCATGACTTGTTTCTGGACGTATGAATTACGGGTCTTTATTGCCTTTGCTGAACGACTTGTGTACTAGCTAGAATTGTCTTCACAACTATCTTGTATCAAAGTTATTGTGTGCTATATTTCATGCTTTATGTAAAATAAGCGGTATTGTAAGTTTGTAAAATATTGTATAAAAGTTTGAACGCGAAATATTATTATAATCAGTTTTTCATATAGAATTGTAGTAGTTGAATTGTATATTAGCTACTAAGTATGAACTTAACGGGTAGGTACTACCCGAATTTAAACTTATAAAACGCTAATATGAAGAAAAAGCTTTTATAAATGAGTTCATATTATGCTACGAAATACTATTAACTACTCTTAATATTCTGTATGATTAACTTGTTCCATTTAACTATTTTGAAGGAAATGGCACCGACTACTCGACACACCGTGAATATGAATGAAGAAGAATTCCGTACTTTTCTAGCTTCAAACATAGCCGCAGTACAGGCTGCGCTACATACCAACAATAACCTTGGATCTAGCAGTACAGGAAATCGTGTAGGATGCACCTACAAAGAATTCACTGCCTGCAAACCTTTGGAATTTGATGGAACCGAAGGACCGATCGGATTGAAACGGTGGACCGAGAAGGTTGAATCGGTGTTTGCCATAAGTAAGTGTACTGAAGAGGACAAAGTGAAGTACGCTACGCATACCTTCACAGGTTCTGCGTTAACATGGTGGAATACCTATCTAGAGCAAGTGGGACAAGATGATGCGTACGCACTACCGTGGTCAGCATTCAAGCACTTGATGAACGAGAAGTACCGTCCCAGAACCGAGGTCAATAAGCTCAAGACAGAACTTAGAGGGTTACGAACCCAAGGATTTGATATTACCACGTACGAAAGACGATTCACAGAATTGTGCCTATTGTGTCCGGGAGCATTCGAAGATGAGGAAGAGAAGATCGACGCATTTGTGAAAGGATTACCGGAAAGAATCCAAGAAGATATAAGTTCACACGAGCCCGCCTCCATACAACAGGCATGTAGAATGGCTCACAAACTAGTGAACCAGATTGAAGAAAGAATTAAAGAACAGACTGCTGAAGAGGCCAATGTGAAGCAAGTCAAAAGAAAGTGGGAGGAAAACGGTGATAAGAATCACCAATACAATAACAACAGCAATTACAACAATAATCGCAACAATTATCCCAACAATCGCAACATCAATCGCAACTACAACAAACGGCCCAACAACAACAACAACAACAACAACAGCAACTACAACAATCATCCCAACAACAATAATAACCGCAACAACAACAACAATCAGAAGCAACTATGCCAAAGGTGTGAAAAGAATCACTCGGGGTTCTGCACCAAATTTTGCAACAAGTGTAAAAGAAATGGTCATAGCGCGACGAAGTGTGAGGTCTACGGACCAGGGGTTAACAGAACGAAAGGAACAAATGGTGTCGGAACGAGTAATGGCGGAGCAAGTAGTGTCGGAGCAAGTTATGCCAATGTAGTTTGTTATAAATGTGGAAAACCGGGCCACATTATTAGAAATTGCCCGAACCAGGAGAACACGAATGGACAAGGCCGCGGAAGAGTTTTCAATATTAATGCGGCAGAGGCACAGGAAGACCCGGAGCTTGTTACGGGTACGTTTCTTATTGACAATAAATCTGCTTACGTTTTATTTGATTCGGGTGCGGATAGAAGCTATATGAGTAGAGATTTTTGTGCTAAATTAAGTTGTCCATTGACGCCTTTGGATAGTAAATTTTTACTCGAATTAGCAAATGGTAAATTAATTTCAGCAGATAATATATGTCGGAATCGAGAAATTAAACTGGTTAGCGAAACATTTAAGATTGATTTGATACCAGTAGAGTTAGGGAGTTTTGATGTGATAATCGGTATGGACTGGTTGAAAGAAGTGAAAGCGGAGATCGTTTGTTACAAAAATGCAATTCGCATTATACGAGAAAAAGGAAAACCCTTAATGGTGTACGGAGAAAAGGGCAACACGAAGCTACATCTTATTAGTAATTTGAAGGCACAAAAACTAATAAGAAAAGGTTGCTATGCTGTTCTAGCACACGTCGAGAAAGTACAAACTGAAGAAAAGAGCATCAATGATGTTCCTATTGCAAAAGAATTTCCCGATGTATTTCCGAAAGAATTACCGGGATTACCCCCACATCGATCCGTTGAATTTCAAATAGATCTTGTACCAGGAGCTACACCAATAGCTCGTGCTCCTTACAGACTCGCACCCAGCGAGATGAAAGAACTGCAAAGCCAATTACAAGAACTTTTAGAGCGTGGTTTCATTCGACCAAGCACATCACCGTGGGGAGCTCCTGTTTTGTTTGTCAAGAAGAAAGATGGTACATTCAGGTTGTGTATCGACTACCGAGAGTTGAACAAACTTACCATCAAGAACCGCTACCCACTACCGAGAATCGACGACTTATTTGATCAACTACAAGGCTCGTCTGTTTATTCAAAGATTGACTTACGTTCCGGGTATCATCAAATGCGGGTGAAAGAAGATGATATTCCAAAGACTGCTTTCAGAACACGTTACGGTCATTACGAGTTTATGGTCATGCCGTTTGGTTTAACTAATGCACCAGCTGTGTTCATGGACCTTATGAACCGAGTGTGTGGACCATACCTTGACAAGTTTGTCATTGTTTTCATTGATGACATACTTATTTACTCAAAGAATGACCAAGAACACGGTGAACATTTGAGAAAGGTGTTAGAAGTATTGAGGAAGGAAGAATTGTACGCTAAGTTTTCAAAGTGTGCATTTTGGTTGGAAGAAGTTCAATTCCTCGGTCACATAGTGAACAAAGAAGGTATTAAGGTGGATCCGGTAAAGATAGAAACGGTTGAAAAGTGGGAAACCCCGAAAACTCCGAAACACATACGCCAGTTTTTAGGACTAGCTGGTTACTACAGAAGGTTCATCCAAGACTTTTCCAGAATAGCAAAACCCTTGACTGCATTAACGCATAAAGGGAAGAAATTTGAATGGAATGATGAACAAGAGAAAGCGTTTCAGTTATTGAAGAAAAAGCTAACTACGGCACCTATATTGTCATTGCCTGAAGGGAATGATGATTTTGTGATTTATTGTGACGCATCAAAGCAAGGTCTCGGTTGTGTATTAATGCAACGAACGAAGGTGATTGCTTATGCGTCTAGACAATTGAAGATTCACGAACAAAATTATACGACGCATGATTTGGAATTAGGCGTGGTTGTTTTTGCATTAAAGACTTGGAGGCACTACTTATATGGGGTCAAAAGTATTATATATACCGACCACAAAAGTCTTCAACACATATTTAATCAGAAACAACTGAATATGAGGCAGCGTAGGTGGATTGAATTATTGAATGATTACGATTTTGAGATTCGTTACCACCCGGGGAAGGCAAATGTGGTAGCCGATGCCTTGAGCAGGAAGGATAGAGAACCCATTCGAGTAAAATCTATGAATATAATGATTCATAATAACATTACTACTCAAATAAAGGAGGCGCAACAAGGAGTTTTAAAAGAGGGAAATTTAAAGGATGAAATACCCAAAGGATCGGAGAAGCATCTTAATATTCGGGAAGACGGAACCCGGTATAGGGCTGAAAGGATTTGGGTACCAAAATTTGGAGATATGAGAGAAATGGTACTTAGAGAAGCTCATAAAACCAGATACTCAATACATCCTGGAACGGGGAAGATGTACAAGGATCTCAAGAAACATTTTTGGTGGCCGGGTATGAAAGCCGATGTTGCTAAATATGTAGGAGAATGTTTGACGTGTTCTAAGGTCAAAGCTGAGCATCAGAAACCATCAGGTCTACTTCAACAACCCGAAATCCCGGAATGGAAATGGGAAAACATTACCATGGATTTCATCACTAAATTGCCAAGGACTGCAAGTGGTTTTGATACTATTTGGGTAATAGTTGATCGTCTCACCAAATCAGCACACTTCCTACCAATAAGAGAAGATGACAAGATGGAGAAGTTAGCACGACTGTATTTGAAGGAAGTCGTCTCCAGACATGGAATACCAATCTCTATTATCTCTGATAGGGATGGCAGATTTATTTCAAGATTCTGGCAGACATTACAGCAAGCATTAGGAACTCGTCTAGACATGAGTACTGCCTATCATCCACAAACTGATGGGCAGAGCGAAAGGACGATACAAATGCTTGAAGACATGCTACGAGCATGTGTTATTGATTTCGGAAACAGTTGGGATCGACATCTACCGTTAGCAGAATTTTCCTACAACAACAGCTACCATTCAAGCATTGAGATGGCGCCGTTTGAAGCACTTTATGGTAGAAAGTGCAGGTCTCCGATTTGTTGGAGTGAGGTAGGGGATAGACAGATTACGGGTCCGGAGATTATACAAGAAACTACCGAGAAGATCATCCAAATTCAACAACGGTTGAAAACCGCCCAAAGTCGACAAAAGAGCTACGCTGACATTAAAAGAAAAGATATAGAATTTGAAATTGGAGAGATGGTCATGCTTAAAGTTTCACCTTGGAAAGGCGTTTTTCGATTTGGTAAACGAGGGAAATTAAATCCAAGGTATATTGGACCATTCAAGATTATTGATCGTGTCGGACCAGTAGCTTACCGACTTGAGTTACCTCAACAACTCGCGGCTGTACATAACACTTTCCACGTCTCGAATTTGAAGAAATGTTTTGCTAAAGAAGATCTCACTATTCCGTTAGATGAAATCCAAATCAACGAAAAACTCCAATTCATCGAAGAACCCGTCGAAATAATGGATCGTGAGGTTAAAAGACTTAAGCAAAACAAGATACCAATTGTTAAGGTTCGATGGAATGCTCGTAGAGGACCCGAGTTCACCTGGGAGCGTGAAGATCAGATGAAGAAGAAATACCCGCATCTATTTCCAGAAGATTCGTCAACACCTTCAACAGCTTAAAATTTCGGGACGAAATTTATTTAACGGGTAGGTACTGTAGTGACCCGAACTTTTCCATGTTTATATATATTAATTGAGATTGATGTTTACATGATTAAATGTTTCCAACATGTTAAGCAATCAAACTTGTTAAGACTTGATTAATTGAAATAGGTTTCATATAGACAATTGACCACCCAAGTTGACCGGTGATTCACGAACGTTAAAACTTGTAAAAAAACTATATGATGACATATATATGGTTAATATATAGTTAACATGATATTATGATAAGTAAACATATCATTAATTATATTAACAATGAACTACATATGTAAAAACAAGACTACTAACTTAATGATTTTGAAACGAGACATATATGTAACGTTTATCGTTGTAACGACATTTAATGTATATATATCATATTAAGAGATATTCGTACATCATAATATCATGATAATATAATAATTTAAAATCTCTTTTGATATTATAAACATTGGGTTAACAACATTTAACAAGATCGTTAACCTAAAGGTTTCAAAACAACACTTACATGTAACGACTAACGATGACTTAACGACTCAGTTAAAATGTATATACATGTAGTGTTTTAATATGTATTTATACACTTTTGAAAGACTTCAATACACTTATCAAAATACTTCTACTTAACAAAAATGCTTACAATTACATTCTCGTTCAGTTTCATCAACAATTCTACTCGTATGCACCCGTATTCGTACTCGTACAATACACAGCTTTTAGATGTATGTACTATTGGTATATACACTCCAATGATCAGCTCTTAGCAGCCCATGTGAGTCACCTAACACATGTGGGAACCATCATTTGGCAACTAGCATGAAATATCTCATAAGATTACAAAAATATGAGTAATCATTCATGACTTATTTACATGAAAACAAAATTACATATCCTTTATATCTAATCCATACACCAACGACCAAAAACACCTACAAACACTTTCATTCTTCAATTTTCTTCATCTAATTGAACTCTCTCAAGTTCTATCTTCAAGTTCTAAGTGTTCTTCATAAATTCCAAAAGTTCTAGTTTCATAAAATCAAGAATACTTTCAAGTTTGCTAGCTCACTTCCAATCTTGTAAGGTGATCATCCAACCTCAAGAAATCTTTGTTTCTTACAGTAGGTTATCATTCTAATACAAGGTAATAATCATATTCAAACTTTGGTTCAATTTCTATAACTATAACAATCTTATTTCAAGTGATGATCTTACTTGAACTTGTTTTCGTGTCATGATTTTGCTTCAAGAACTTTGAGCCATCCAAGGATCCATTGAAGCTAGGTCCATTTTTCTCTTTTCCAGTAGGTTCATCCAAGGAACTTAAGGTAGTAATGATGTTCATAACATCATTCGATTCATACATATAAAGCTATCTTATTCGAAGGTTTAAACTTGTAATCACTAGAACATAGTTTAGTTAATTCTAAACTTGTTCGCAAACAAAAGTTAATCCTTTTAACTTGACTTTTAAAATCAACTAAACACATGTTCTATATCTATATGATATGCTAACTTAATGATTTAAAACCTGAAAACACGAAAAACACCGTAAAACCGGATTTACGCCGTCGTAGTAACACCGCGGGCTGTTTTGGGTTAGTTAATTAAAAACTATGATAAACTTTGATTTAAAAGTTGTTATTCTGAGAAAATGATTTTTATTATGAACATGAAACTATATCCAAAAATTATGGTTAAACTCAAAGTGGAAGTATGTTTTCTAAAATGGTCATCTAGACGTCGTTCTTTCGACTGAAATGACTACCTTTACAAAAACGACTTGTAACTTATTTTTCCGACTAGAAACCTATACTTTTTTTGTTTAGATTCATAAAATAGAGTTCAATATGAAACCATAGCAATTTGATTCACTCAAAACGGATTTAAAATGAAGAAGTTATGGGTAAAACAAGATTGGATAATTTTTCTCATTTTAGCTACGTGAAAATTGGTAACAAATCTATTCCAACCATAACTTAATCAACTTGTATTATATATTATGTAATCTTGAGATACCATAGACACGTATACAATGTTTCGACCTATCATGTCGACACATCTATATATATTTCGGAACAACCATAGACACTCTATATGTGAATGTTGGAGTTAGCTATACAGGGTTGAGGTTGATTCCAAAATATATATAGTTTGAGTTGTGATCAATACTGAGATACGTATACACTGGGTCGTGGATTGATTCAAGATAATATTTATCGATTTATTTCTGTACATCTAACTGTGGACAACTAGTTGTAGGTTACTAACGAGGACAGCTGACTTAATAAACTTAAAACATCAAAATATATTAAAAGTGTTGTAAATATATTTTGAACATACTTTGATATATATGTATATATTGTTATAGGTTCGTGAATCAACCAGTGGCCAAGTCTTACTTCCCGACGAAGTAAAAAGTCTGTGAAAGTGAGTTATAGTCCCACTTTTAAAATCTAATATTTTTGGGATGAGAATACATGCAGGTTTTATAAATGATTTACAAAATAGACACAAGTACGTGAAACTACATTCTATGGTTGAATTATCGAAATCGAATATGCCCCTTTTTATTAAGTCTGGTAATCTAAGAATTAGGGAACAGACACCCTAATTGATGCGAATCCTAAAGATAGATCTATTGGGCCTAACAAACCCCATCCAAAGTACCGGATGCTTTAGTACTTCGAAATTTATATCATATCCGAAGGGTGTCCCGGAATGATGGGGATATTCTTATATATGCATCTTGTTATTGTCGGTTACCAGGTGTTCACCATATGAATGATTTTTATCTCTATGTATGGGATGTGTATTGAAATATGAAATCTTGTGGTCTATTGTTACGATTTGATATATATAGGTTAAACCTATAACTCACCAACATTTTTGTTGACGTTTTAAGCATGTTTATTCTCAGGTGATTATTAAGAGCTTCCGCTGTCGCATACTTAAATAAGGACAAGATTTGGAGTCCATGCTTGTATGATATTGTGTAAAAACTGCATTCAAGAAACTTATTTTGTTGTAACATATTTGTATTGTAAACCATTATGTAATGGTCGTGTGTAAACAGGATATTTCAGATTATCATTATTTGATAATCTACGCAAAGCTTTTTAAACCTTTATTGATGAAATAAAGGTTATGGTTTGTTTAAAAATGAATGCAGTCTTTGAAAAACGTCTCATATAGAGGTCAAAACCTCGCAACGAAATCAATTAATATGGAACGTTTTTAATCAATAAGAACGGGACATTTCATACGTGACGCGACATTAGGTGCCTCTTTTATACCTACTAGCATGGTGTTCGACTCCGATTGTGTTGCGGTTACATTGTACTTAGGGTACCGAAGTGAAACCCTTAGGTTCATGAGTGATCGGGTGAAATTCGACAAACTAAAGCAATTGGATGATTGCGAGTGTATAGTTCGTGTAATTTGTGGTACACTTTTCGTTCGAAATGTTCAAGGATAGGTTAGGATCCTTGGTATGCTCAAAGTTGGAGCAAGACATGGTGATGGGCCGTGCGAACCCAATTATTGGTAAAGTCTACCTTTGGTAGCATTGTACGGGTGTACGAGATGCGGTTATGGAACGTAATTCCAAGTGGAGGAGTTACACTCCCGCACGAGGAGGTTTTAGTGTGAGATTTCGGACAATGTTTTAGTAAACCGAAACTTGTGTCGGGACCTAGATTTGGTCGATTGTGGTAGAGTACAATTTCGGTTAAATTGTACTTATGATTTTGGATTTGAATTATCACCAAGGTGGTAATGTGGTAAATCTCGTTGAGAGATAATGGACGTGTTTGGCAAGCAAGGTGAAATCCCTCGGTTAAGGGATGTGTGTGTCGGATTCTCTTTTAGAGAATTATTGTTTTGTACCTATGTTTGATATAGGTGGTTCTTGCTCGATTGTGTGGATGGTTAGTGGTATTCGTTAGGGTTCACTATAGTGTAACAGAGTGCGATGTTGCACTACTCGTTGTTCGAGGCCAAAAGTACGTATGTGATTGGTGGAGCATGACCTTCGGGGTCCGCTGACTTCATCATAGTATTTTTGATTGGTGGAGCATGACCTTCAGGGTCCGCTGACTTCATCCGGTGTTGAGTGATCTATTGGTTGTTTTATACACCGATGGTGGGATCGTGAGGACCATGTTGTGTGATTAGTGATTGCGATAGCCGTGTTTCGCTCACGTGTTGTTACGGGTGTGACAATAGTCGATTTTGGACACCTTAGGATTAGCGTTGCCATAGTCGTTTTGGGCGCTTTTGGTTTTAGTCGTTGCTTATGATGTTAGGATAGTGGCGTATTGGTTGTATTGCGCACTACAAAGGATGTTTAGTGGTAAGAATAATCCGTGAGGATTCATGTGGTTCGATCTTCAACGTTCGGATTGTTGACTTTAGGTTGAGACTTGGTCACTTTTAGCTTTGTCCGTGGTAAAGGTACGCTAAGGAATTTATATCTCGGTACGAGGTTGGTTGAGATTTTCCCGATATGGGAAATTGAGCAGGTTTTAGTGCTCGGATTGTGGTTTTGATAAATCACGGTTGACGATTTTAGTTGTTAAAAGTGATCCATTGGGAAGAATTGTCTAGGAAAGTTCGTATTGGGACTTGAGTGAGGATCGTTGAGTAGGTCCGGATTGGTTAAGTGGAGAAGATCACGAGGACGTGATCGAGTTTAAGTGGGGGAGAGTTGTAAGACCCAAATATTTATTGTACATAATGTATTTATGGTGTACGATGCGTGTATGAAGTTTACGTGTTGCTTGCTCGAACGCCGAAGGAAACTGGACGTTGTCTGAAGTGACAAGGTGTGTACGTATCCTTTCAACCCCAAATAAAGTTTGTGTTGATGTTCCAAAGCCTTACCATTGGAAAGGAAATCTTATCACGTTTCCAACGATATTTGATTCATCGAAAACGGAGCTACGGTCAAAAAGTTATGGCTAAAACAAGAAACTGAAAACTGACCTGAAGGTTGGAGCGGCGCTCCACCTTTCGGCGTGACGCGCCGAACCCGTCTGATGCAATTTTCAGCCTTTTTAAAAGGTCTAAATGAGGGGTACTTTGGTCTTTTCACTTGGGGTCGGTTTGGGATCATCAAAACTGATCCATTGATCAGTTTGGATCACATCTCACTCATCAAACACTCCCATTGTGATGCCCCGTACAAAACCATCGTGTACGAATCATCATCAACAGGATCATTACAAGGTTAAGTACTATATGCTGTAATTAAAGAAGTTGCATTCACGATAAAAAGGTGATGTCATAACCGACATCAAATGTTTTACATTTCAAAAGCATGCTTTACTAAGTAGAAGCAAATAATAAGTGTACGTGACCCCAAATGGTCGTTACAAGTCATAATTCAAAAGTACTAATGTTTGAATGCAAAGTAAAGTAGTTCATGCGTGGACAACTCTAAGCAGCGGGTGTCTACAGCACAACAAGTAAGACAGCGGGTGTCTACAGCACAACAAGTAAGACAGCGGAAGCAACCTCAAGCACCTGAGAAATACATGCTTAAAAACGTCAACACAAAGGTTGGTGAGCTATAGTTTAAGTATAACAGTATGTAAGGTAGGCCACGAGATTTCAGTGCTACAAAGAGCGTTTCAAAACAGTATGATAAAGTATATGTTAACTGTGGGCACTTGGTAACTAACTTAACGTTTATACCCCCTGAAAGTACACTTGGCAAGTGCGTATGTTTACGAAGTATTAAACACTCGTTAAATGCTAGCGCGACTAGCCCGAGTGGGGATGTCAAACCCTATGGATCCATATCTAAGATTCGCGTTCACGGTTCAAAAACCAATGATTAAACGTTACCGAGCTAAAGGGAATGTTTATGCCGTTGTATAACCCACACATATATAAGTTTAAGTACTCGTGCCTAGTATGTAAAACATAAAATCCGCATGTATTCTTAGTTCACAAAATAAGTTTAAAGTAAAAAGGGAATGCTATAACTCACAATGATAATGTAGTCGTAAAGTCGGTTCGGAAAAGGTGTGCAAGTAATCGGTCCGAAGGTCCTCAACCTAAGGCAAATAGTACTAAGTCAGTAAATCGTCTTAATAGGTTTAAAATTATGTAAATAAGGTCTTAAGGGTCATCATCATTCATCATTAAACAAAAGGCGTAAAGTAGGTTTCGTTTATGAAAGTAGTTTAAAACAAAGTCTGATTTCAGTCAGTCACCACGGTCTCTACCCTTACTGAATTAAGGTGAGACCAGTGGCCATGGCTCCATCTATGAGTCTTTTAAGTGTGGTAAAATTTACAGAAGCAAACTCGTCTTGGTTTGACTGTGGCGACGGTCTAAGTGCGAGTAGGTCAGAAATTTCTGCACAACGTTAAAGGACATAGTAACGATCGGAGGGCCATAAATCCTAAACCGTAACCCGGATTAAGACGAGTCCTATATGAAAAGTTATCTACTCGAAAAGATATATCTAAAAATCATGGTTAGAACATTCCAGGTCTGCTGGTCTGTTACAGAAACAGCAGGTCAGTAGGTTTGGACAGAAACAGTAAGTTTAAGTGAGTTCCGGTGGTCTTGGTGCTTGATGTTCATCATGGTTCTCATCCTTGATGCATATAGCTTCAAGTGTACAACTCATTGATGTGTCTACATCATCTTAACCAAGTCTTGACCATCATAACACTAGTGCAAGTCTAAGACATGAAGCACAACTCACTTAAGAGTTGCATGTAGTTTGATGAACCAAAGTTACATCAAAGTCTTAGGTTTGACACTTACATGAACTATAAGACTAATAATAAGTTACAAACTTGAAAATGAACTTATGAAATCAAGATCTTAAAATGTAGAACATAGTTCTTAGTTAGATCTTGAAGATCCAAGACTCAAAAGTCTAGATCAAGCATAAGTATACAAAGTTATAATTAAAAAGTTTCCTTCATATGTTCTTGAACTTTAAAGTTAACTTTAAGTTCAAGATTAATGAGATCAAAGTTAACTTGTAACATTTGACCAACAAGAACATAAATAATGAAATTAAAGTGCAAGAATGAAGTAGTAAACTAAGTAAACAAGTAAATTATTCATGGTTGTTCATACTTTAAAGATTCAAACCAAAGTTTGATCTTTAGAAAGTAAACTTTAAAGTTTACTTCATGAGCTTCAAGTATGTCTTTCAACCATGAACTTTATAATCTTTTGAAACAAATAAGGTAGAACATAACTAGATAGATTATGTTCTTGTTGTTCTTGTTATAACAAGATAAAGATGAAGAATCAAACTAGTAAGTTTATTCTTGTAATATGAAAGTAAGTAAGTAATAACAAGTAAATAACTAAACAACAACAAAGACAAGTAATCAATCAAGCAACTAACAAAAGATGATGATGATTGTGGGTGTATAGTATTCGGTTTTACAAAGAAAAAGAAGGGAGAAAGAAACTTGTAACTTACAAGAATGAAGAGAAAAGTGAGAGAGAAATGAGAGAAAAGTATGCAAGTAATGTGTGTGTAAATGAAAGAGTAAATGTGAATGAAGTAAGTAATGAAATTTGAAAACTAAAAACTCCCATCCAAGGCCCTAAGGCCACGTTTTTTTTCTGCAGAAAATAAGGGGGAGGGAAATGTTTGTTGGGTTCTTGCAAGCTAAAGCTAAAAAGGGTGGATAAAAGAGATGGTTACATGGGGATTAAGAGCAAACAAGATTCCATTTGATCTAACCAACTAGTTACATATTCTAAGTAATACTTACAAGGAAGAGTGGGCTAACTAAGTCCACTAATAATGTAGGGTGGGCTTATAAGCCCAAGGTCATAAGTCCATAACACTAATAAAGCCCAAGTTCACTTAATTAACAAATAAACCCAATTAAAGCCCAAGTAACTAACTAATCACCATAGTTAATTAAAATAATTAATAAAATTAATCATGAATGTAAATAATACTTGAAAATATTATTCGTGAAGTTTCGTGTGTCACAAAGACGTTTCGGGCACTTAATAGTCAAGTACGGGCAATCATGGCAACATGTAAATGTAATCACATACATTCGTTTTATCACACGTATTAATAATAATAATTATTAATAAATAAACGTTGGAAATTCCAGGGTCGTTACATTACCCACCTGTTAAAGAAAATTTCGTCCCGAAATTTAAGCTGAGGTAGATGGAGGAGTTGGGAAAAGGTGAGGATACTTCCACATCATTTGATCCTCTCGCTCCCAAGTAAACTCAGGTCCTCATTTGGCATTCCATCGCACTCGGACGATCGGAATCTTGTTGCGTTTTAAAGTTTTGATCTCACGATCCATAATTTCAACAGGTTCTTCCACAAAGTGAAGTTTGTCGTCAATCGTAAGTTCCTCAAGTGGTATGATAAGTTCCGGTGCAGCAAGACACTTCTTCAAGTTTGACACATGGAAGGTAGGATGAACTGAGCTCAATTGTGCTGGTAGATCCAAACGGTAAGCAACGGGTCCAACACGTTCCAAGATTTCAAAAGGACCAATGTATCGTGGGTTTAACTTTCCACGTTTTCCAAAGCGAATCACACCTTTCCAAGGTGCAACCTTCAACATTACACGATCACCAACGTTGAATTCAAAGTCCTTACATTTAAGATCGGCATAACTCTTTTGACGATCGCGGGCAGTCTTAAGTCTAGCTTGAATCTGAGCAATCTTCTCCTTGGTTTCGTGGACTACCTCGGGTCCGGTGATTTGCTTTTCGCCTACTTCGGCCCAACAAATAGGAGATCGACACTTACGGCCATACAATGCTTCAAAAGGTACAGCATTAATGCTAGAGTGATAACTGTTGTTGTACGAGAATTCGGCAAGTGGCAAATGTCTTTCCCAGGCATTTCCAAAATCAATGACACATGCACGCAACATGTCCTCCAACGTCTGAATCGTTCGTTCACTTTGCCCGTCAGTCTGAGGATGATAAGCAGTACTCATGTCAAGACGAGTTCCCATGGCTTCTTGCAAAGAACGCCAAAATCTAGAGGCAAAACGGGGATCGCGATCGGAGATGATCGATAAAGGTACACCATGACGAGATACAACCTCCTTGATATAAAGTTGAGCAAGTCTTTCCATTGTATCAGTTTCCTTCATCGCTAGGAAGTGTGCAGATTTGGTAAGGCGGTCAACAATAACCCAAATAGTATCGTATCAGCCCACCGTCTTCGGCAGCTTCGTAATGAAATCCATTGTGATCCTTTCCCACTTCCATTGTGGGATTTCTGGCTGTTGAAGTAACCCAGAAGGTCTCTGATGTTCGGCCTTAACTTTCGAACAAGTCAAACACTTCCCAACATAAGTTGCAACGTCCTTCTTAAGATTCGGCCACCAATACTGTTCTTTAAGGTCGTGGTACATTTTGCCTGCTCCAGGGTGAATCGAATATCTTGATTTATGTGCTTCATCAAGTATCAGGTTTCGTAGATCTCCATAATAAGGTACCCAAATTTTTCCGGCATAACATCGGAGTCCAGACTCCCTAACCTCGAATCGAGAGACAAGTATGTTCAAATGTTCATGAGATATATTCTCCTCCTTGAGAGCCTCAAATTGGGCTACTCTGATCTGGCTGTTGAGGTTCGAATGGATGGTGATGTTCAGAGCCCTAACACGAAGAGGTGCCGTCCTCTCCTTTCGGCTTAAAGCGTCAGCTACAACATTGGCCTTGCCAGGGTGATAACGGAGTTCACAATCGTAGTCGTTGAGCATCTCGATCCATCGACACTGTCTCATATTCAGTTGCTTCTGATCAAAGATGTGCTGGAGACTCTTGTGATCGGTGAAGATAGTGCTCTTAGTTCCATACAAATAGTGTCTCCACAATTTGAGCGCAAAGACAACGGCTCCAAGTTCAATATTGTGTGTAGTGTAGTTCCGCTCGTGAATCTTCAATTGGCGGGAGGCATAGGCAATAACCTTTGATCGTTGCATCAGTACACAACCAAAACTACTCTTCGATGCATCACAATAAACAACAAAGTCGTCACTGCCTTCAGGAAGTGACAGGATAGGAGCGGTGGTCAACTTCTTCTTCAAGGTTTGGAATGCTGACTCATGTGCGGGTTCCCAAATGAACTTCTTGCCCTTGTGAGTCAGCGCGGTTAAAGGACGCGCAATCAGAGAAAATCCTTCGATGAATCTTCGGTAATAACCGGCGAGACCTAGGAATTGGCGAATATGCGTCGGAGTAGTGGGGGTCTCCCACTTGCTGATGGCTTCAATCTTGGCGGGATCAACTTTGATAGCCTGGTCACTTACAACATGACCCAAAAATTGTACTTCCTTCAACCAAAATTCACACTTGGAGAATTTGGCGTAAAGTTGCTCTTGTCTTAAGAGTTCAAGCACTAATCGGAGGTGTTGCTCATGTTCTTCTTCGCTCTTAGAGTAGATGAGGATATCATCTATGAAGACGATAACAAACTTGTCCAAGTAAGGCTTGCAGACACGATTCATGAGGTCCATGAACACGGCAGGTGCATTCTTCAAACCGAATGGCATCACGAGAAACTCATAATGACCATAACGGGTCCTGAATGCAGTCTTCATCACGTCACTTTCCTTCACCCTCAACTGGTGATAGCCGGATCGTAAATCGATCTTTGAGTAGACACTCGATCCTTGTAGTTGATCAAAAAGATCGTCAATTTGTGGAAGAGGATACCGATTCTTGATAGTCAGTTTGTTGAGTTCACGGTAGTCGATACACATACGGAAAGATCCATCCTTCTTCTTCACAAAAAACACAGGTGCGCCCCAAGGCGAGAAACTTGGTTGAATAAATCCTCGGTCTAACAGCTCTTGTAGTTGACTCTGTAATTCTTGCATCTCGGAAGGTGCGAGTCTATAAGGTGCGCGAGCTACAGGTGCAGCTCCTGGCACTAAGTCAATCTGAAACTCTACTGCTCTCTGCGGTGGTAATCCAGGCAATTCCTCTGGGAAGACATCGGAAAATTCGTTCACAATTCGAACGTCATTCACGCTTTTCATCTCAGTTTCTACCGCTTTCACATGTGCTAGGACAGCAAAACGTCCCTTCTTCATAATCTTTTGCACTTTCACGCAACTAATGAGGTTCAACTTCGAGGTACATCTCTCTCCATAGATAACCAGTGGTTCACCATCTCCTTGTGGTATGCGAAGTGCTTTATCTCCACAGATAATATCGTCCTTTATCTTGCTCAACCAATCCATACCGACGATCACGTCAAAACTTCCCAATTTGATAGGTATCAAATCAATTTCGAAATCTGCACCAGCTATGTTGATAATAGCTCCACGACTAATATGGTCAACCTTTTCAAGTTTTCCATTGGCGACCTCGACAAGCATACTCTCTTTTAACGGGACTAATGACCAATTAATCTTATCGCAAAAATGTCTACATACATAACTTCTATCCGCACCAGTATCAAACAAGACAGAAGCTAAAAGATTGTTGATTGTGAGTATACCTATCACCAAGTCGGGGTTATCGCATGCATCCTTTGCATTAACATTAAAAGCTCTACCTCGCGGTGGTCCTCCGTCTTTTCGCTTGTTTGGGCACGCATTTCTGAAATGGCCCATCTGCCCACATTCGTAGCACTTCTTCGATCCATTGGTGTTTAGTTTCCCATTCAAAGTGGTGACCTTGCAGTCCTTTCCAATATGCCCAGCCCGTTGGCACTTCTCACAGACAACATTGCAATATCCAGTATGGTGCTTGTAGCACCGCTTGCATTGTGGTAAGGTTCCTTTATAGTTCGGGTTGGTGTTTGTGTTGTTGTTGTTGGGATTAGGGTTTCCACCGTTGTTGTGCCTCTTGGCGGGGGTTTGATCGTAGTTTCTCCCCCTGTTGTTGTTGTTGTTGTTGTTGTTGTTGTTGTGGTTGTTGTGGTTGTTGTGGTTGTTGTCCCATTTCCTCTTTTCACTACTACCGGCTCCAAACTTAGCCTTCTCCGGCTCGTCAAGGATGATTTGATTCAGGAGAGTATGCGCCATGCGCATTGCTTCGGGGACATTCGGTGGCTTGGATGAGGTAACATTACCCTTGATGGACTTAGGAAGTCCCGAGAAGTATTTCTCCATGCGCTTGAATTCGGGGGTGACCATGGTCGGACACATCAGTGCTAACTCCAAAAACCTACGATTGTAACTATTAAGGTCGTTCCCTACGGCCTTCAACTGCATGAATTCAATTTCCATCTTCTGAATTTCAGTTCTCGGACAATACTCATCAATCATAGCCGCCTTGAATTCCTCCCATGGCGTAGCATACGCCTCATCGATACCTTTCGCTTGAGCTAACGTGTTCCACCACGTTAGCGCGCTGTCAGATAGCGTGCAAGATGCAAACTTGGTCTTATTGTCCTCCGAACAGTTGCTAACTCGGAATACTGATTCAAGTTTCTCGAACCATCTGGTGAGACCAATTGGTCCCTCGGTGCCGCTGAAGTTATGCGGTTTGCAGCTCTGGAATTCCTTGTAAGTACACCCATTTCGAACGGGTGGAATAACCGGTGGTGGTGGTGGTGGAGCTTCGAGATTTCTTTCTGCTAGGGCTGCAGCGACCCATTCGCTGATCATGTCCTCAATCTGGGCTGCGGTAGGTGTGGTTCTTCCGTTGGCCATGGTATTCTAAACAAAAGTTTTGACTTAAGTCAAAATCCAGCATTCAATATGTAATAATATAGTATATATTAACCAACATGGAATCAAAACATCACATGTTATTAAATAACGCATCTAGGTACAAATACCACAGAGTCATCGTACAGTAATGTAAATAGAACATCGTGCAAGAATTTAAATAACGCAAAGTTCCATTCATTAATAATAATAAGTTTCATACATCTGAATAAGTTCGTACAATACATATGAAATACATGAAACTATATCTAGATTACATCATGAAATCTAAATACAAGGTCCTACTGTGAAGGCGGGTGAACTGCTCCTCGAGCCAACTGCTCCTCGAGCTCAGTGACTCGAGCTCGGAGAGTCTCAATCTCCCTCATCAGTTCCTCATTAGAGGGAGCTGGTGGGGCAGGCGGTGCAGGTGGGGCGGGTGGTGCGGGTGGTGCTGATGTAGATGGTCCGGCTCCGGATGTAGACGGTACGTCCCTAGATGCAAGTGGTCCGTATCTAAATCTAGGTGGTACGGTTCCAGGAATAGTCAATACGTAACGGGGAACCTTACGTATCTGTGGGTCGGCAGGGTATGGCACAACTCGTTTACGAGCAGTAACCCTACGACGATGGCCAAATGCGTCAGTAAAAGCACGACCTCCATTCACCCCTGGAATGACGGTGCCGTCGAAACGGTACCGCTTCTTCGGCGGGGTGGAGGGTGCCTGAATAGGTCTATCAGCAGGATCCTCATCATCGCTGGAGTCGTCTGAGGATGAAGAATCAACGGATGATGAGTCATCCGAATCGTGTGGTGGTGACACTGGTGGCTGAGCTGGTAATCCGAAGCGTCCGAAGGCGGCCAACATCTGTCTGTGTCTGCCTGGCGGAATCACGACTAAACGTCCGTCGGGAGTGCGTCGGCAAGGCGTGTGCATGTGGTTACGAAATGGCCCTTCCCCGAACTCCGCGGGGATCTCAATACCACCAATGCGGGGCTGTGACCTCGAGGGTCTGGGAGCAGACACTGGGGCAGGTGCACTAGTACCAGCTCCGGAAGTAGAAGCGCCGGGATCACTAGTGGGTGTCGGGGCCGGTGTATCGGCAGTAGCAGCAGTAGGTGTAGCAGTAGGTAGGGCGACGGGGTCTGAGTCTGTACTGCCCGAAATGCCAGCAGGTGGAACATCCGACATCTGAACAAGGAAAAATAAATTTTCCATGTCAGTATGTCATAAAGCAAGCAAATAATAGGCCAACAGTTTAAATCATGTATAACGGTAACTAGCATGGCAATAACAGTAATTCGTATGAAGGTAGCATGCAATCGAAAGCAAGTAGCATCATGCAGTAGTGAAATCATGTAGTAGCATACGGCATATAGCGGAAAAAGTAAGCAGTAGCATGCAGTAAATTCAGCGAAAACAAGTAAACTAGCAAGTTGTAGATTAGTCCTATTAGTGAATCTTACTCGGGTCGGTCTTAGACTCACTAATGCAACCTAATTCCCTACAACCAATGCTCTGATACCAAATGTGATGCCCCGTACAAAACCATCGTGTACGAATCATCATCAACAGGATCATTACAAGGTTAAGTACTATATGCTGTAATTAAAGAAGTTGCATTCACGATAAAAAGGTGATGTCATAACCGACATCATATGTTTTACATTTCAAAAGCATGCTTCACTAAGTAGAAGCAAATAATAAGTGTACGTGACCCCAAATGGTCGTTATAAGTCATAATTCAAAAGTACTAATGTTTGAATGCAAAGTAAAGTAGTTCATGCGTGGACAACTCTAAGCAGCGGGTGTCTACAGCACAACAAGTAAGACATCGGGTGTCTACAGCACAACAAGTAAGACAGCGGAAGCAACCTCAAGCACCTGAGAAATACAAGCTTAAAAACATCAAAACAAAGGTTGGTGAGCTATAGTTTAAGTATAACAGTATGTAAGGTAGGCCACGAGATTTCAGTGCTACAAAGAGCGTTTCAAAATAGTATGATAAAGTATATGTTAACCGTGGGCACTTGGTAACTAACTTATCGTTTATACCCCCTGAAAGTACACTTGGCAAGTGCGTATGTTTACGAAGTATTAAACACTCGTTAAATGCTAGCGCGACTAGCTCGAGTGGGGATGTCAAACCCTATGGATCCATATCTAAGATTCGCGTTCACGGTTCAAAAACCAATGATTAAACGTTACCGAGCTAAAGGGAATGTTTATGCCGTTGTATAACCCACACATATATAAGTTTAAGTACTCGTGCCTAGTATGTAAAACATAAAATCCGCATGTATTCTCAGTTCCCAAAATAAGTTTAAAGTAAAAAGGGAATGCTATAACTCACAATGATAATGTAGTCGTAAAGTCGGTTCGGAAAAGGTGTGCAAGTAATCGGTCCGAAGATCCTCAACCTAAGGCAAATAGTACTAAGTCAGTAAATTGTCTTAATAGGCTTAAAAGTATGTAAATAAGGTCTTAAGGGTCATCATCATTCATCATTAAACAAAAGGCGTAAAGTAGGTTTCGTTTATGAAAGTAGTTTAAAACAAAGTCTGAATTCAGTCAGTCAACGCGGCCTCTACCCTTACTGAATTAAGGTGAGACCAGTGGCCATGGCTCCGTCTATGAGTCTTTTAAGTGTGGTAAAATTTACAGAAGCAAACTCGTCTTGGTTTGACCGTGGCGACGGTCTAAGTGCGAGTAGGTCAGAAATTTCTGCACAACGTTAAAGGACATAGTAACGATCGGAGGGCCATAAATCCTAAACCGTAACTCGGATTGAGACGAGTCATATATGAAAAGTTATCTACTAGAAAATATATATCTAAAAATCATGGTTAGAACAGCCCAGGTCTGCTGGTCTATTACAGAAACAGCAGGTCAGTAGGTTTGGACAGAAACAGTAAGTTTAAGTGAGTTCCGGTGGTCTTGGTGCTTGATGTTCATCATGGTTCTCATCCTTAATGCATATAGCTTCAAGTGTACAACTCATTGATGTGTCTACATCATCTTAACCAAGTCTTGACCATCATAACTCTAGTGCAAGTCTAAGACATGAAGCACAACTTACTTAAGAGTTGCATGTAGTTTGATGAACCAAAGTTACATCAAAGTCTTAGGTTTATAAGACTAATAATAAGTTACAAACTTGAAAATGAACTTATGAAATCAAGATTTTAAAATGTAGAACATAGTTCTTAGTTAGATCTTGAAGATCCAAGACTCAAAAGTCTAGATCAAGCATAAGTATACAAAGTTATAATTAAAAAGTTTCCTTCATATGTTCTTGAACTTTAAAGTTAACTTTAAGTTCAAGATTAATGAGATCAAAGTTAACTTGTAACATTTGACCAACAAGAACATAAATAAGGAAATTAAAGTGCAAGAATGAAGTAGTAAACTAAGTAAACAAGTAAATTATTCATGGTTGTTCATACTTTAAAGATTCAAACCAAAGTTTGATCTTTAGAAAGTAAACTTTAAAGTTTACTTCATGAGCTTCAAGTATGTCTTTCAACCATGAACTTTATAATCTTTTGAAACAAATAAGGTAGAACATAACTAGATAGATTATGTTCTTGTTGTTCTTGTTATAACAAGATAAAGATGAAGAATCAAACTAGTAAGTTTATTCTTGTAATATGAAAGTAAGTAAGTAATAACAAGTAAATAACTAAACAACAACAAAGACAAGTAATCAATCAAGCAACTAACAAAAGATGATGATGATTGTGGGTGTATAGTATTCGGTTTTACAAAGAAAAAGAAGGGAGAAAGAAACTTGTAACTTACAAGAATGAAGAGAAAAGTGAGAGAGAAATGAGAGAAAAGTATGCAAGTAATGTGTGTGTAAATGAAAGAGTAAATGTGAATGAAGTAAGTAATGAAATTTGAAAACCAAAAACTCCCATCCAAGGCCCTAAGGCCACGTTTTTTCTGCAGAAAATAAGGGGGAGGGAAATGTTTGTTGGGTTCTTGCAAGCTAAAGCTAAAAAGGGTGGATAAAAGAGATGGTTACATGGGGATTAAGAGCAAACTAGATTCCATTTGATCTAACCAACTAGTTACATATTCTAAGTAATACTTACAAGGAAGAGTGGGCTAACTAAGTCCACTAATAATGTAGGGTGGGCTTATAAGCCCAAGGTCATAAGTCCATAACACTAATAAAGCCCAAGTTCACTTAATTAACAAATAAACCCAATTAAAGCCCAAGTAACTAACTAATCACCATAGTTAATTAAAATGATTAATAAAATTAATCATGAATGTAAATAATACTTGAAAATATTATTCGTGAAGTTTCGTGTGTCACAAAGACGTTTCGGGCACTTAATAGTCAAGTACGGGCAATCATGGCAACATGTAAATGTAATCACATACATTCGTTTTATCACACGTATTAATAATAATAATTATTAATAAATAAACGTTGGAAATTCCAGGGTCGTTACACCCATCCTCAAACCCTAGAGAGAGATTGAATTCTAGTGAGAGAGAACTCCATTTGGAGAAGAAGGAGGTTGTTTCGGGTCAAACCTCAAGCATTAAAGTTGTTCTACTCGTCAACAGCATCATTTTGGCGGTATTGGTAAGTTCTAACTCCGAATTTCATTGTTGATTTTTCTATTCAAGTTAAGGTTTGAACTTGATTTGTTGATAAACCCATTTAGACTCATGAAGTGGGTTTAGTGATGCTAGTAATCGGGTTTATTGTTAGTGTTGGTGGATTTTGGGTGGGTGAACAAATTGGCCTTGATTAGGACTTGTAATTGGGTTTAATCACTAGTTTTAGTGATTATGGAAGTGTTGGAACACTTTTAGGTGTGTTGGTTGACTAATTTTGACTTTGGGTCAAAAATGGGTTTGGTGATGATTATGACCCAATTGTCGAATTAATAAGGTTTATAAACTTAAAATGGATTAGGTTGAAGCATAGAACCGAGTTAAATATGTTTTGGTGTCAAAACTTGCTAATGGCGTGATATTGACTTTTTATGGGTCAAATTAGGGTTTAAGTGTCATTTTGGGCAAGATAGGTATTTAACACCTATGATGGGATTTAATTGGCGTATTAAGACCATTCTCACTTGTGTTAGTGATTATTGGTTAATTTTGGGCACGGTTTGTACTTGGAAGTGCATTTGGGTCAAATTTGCACTAGGTGTCAAATTGAGTTGGTTTGTAAATCCAATCTAAGTGTGTTGTTGAATTTGTGATAATGGAATAGGTACTTTCCATCGATGAGTTGCAGATTATTCGGTAGCATTCTTCAAGGTGACAAGGTGAGTGGTAATATCCTATATGCATATGTATGTGTAGGATGGGTGCGGGTCGGGAGAAGGGGTTCTCGCTTGTAGAGCTCGCTTCTCGTATAGGTGGAATAATTATATGTGTAGGTATATAATATATCTATTTGTGGTAGCGTGAAATGTGTAGTGTCGAGGTGTTAAGACACCACGTTTCATGTGACGAGTGATGTGTCGAGGTGTTAAGACGCCACTCGGAGTGAAGCTTCGAGGTGTTAAGATGCCACTCTAAGTAATTGACGGGTGAAGCATCGAGGAGTTAAGATGCCACTCGGGGTGAAGCATCGAGGTGTTAAGGTGCCACCTAGGGGTGTAGTGTCGAGGTGTTAAGACACCACTCCGTAAAATAATGAGTGAAGCATCGAGGTGTTAAGATGCCACTCGGGGTGAAGTACCGAGGTGTTAAGGTGCCACCCTAGGGTTTAGTGATACGAGGTGTTAAGTATACTAAAGAATGTTATGAACATCGATGACTTGTTTCGCGAAGTCATTCCCTTGCGAAGATTTGGTTAACCATGATTATTGTGATGTAAGCGTAAGCAATTATGCTATTCGAGATATTTATATATATATTGTATACGTATAATGTTGTTTATATTAATGAATTGTTGTGATGTAGCTAACCCTCCGGGTGTGGCTTATTGGCGTTGTTCACATCGTCGTTGATGAACTCACTTTATTTATTGTTAGCTTGTTGCTTAGTGATGTTACGGTATGCTTAGACTAGCTTGCCTTTATGCTTGGATGCTTCGGTATGCGGTATTTGATATTTGTGTGGCGTGTCCATTTTATACATATATATGTATGTAGTATGTTATCATTCACTAAGCGTTAGCTTACCCTCTCGTTGTTGACTTTTTTATAGATTGCATGGATGCGGAGGCTCGGGTAAGCGGGGACTAGTGGACTCGCGTAGCTGCTTTAGAAGGCTTGCTTTTGGATTGATTAGGATTGGGTAGCGTATCCCCAATCGCCATGCTCGACCTTTATTTTGTATTACAAATCATGTGGTTGAAAACTTGTATTTTCGTACGAAAGTCGTAAAACGGCCGATGTGGGCCCGGTCTTCGTAAAACTAATTTTATTAATGGAACGTGTTAGTTCTACATATATTAATGTATGGTTAAAAGCGTTTTGTCTAAATACGTCGGAAAGTGGTCAAACATTTTCGCATTTCATGACTTTTTGGACAGGCCACTTTGGCGCGCCGCGCGGCCATATGGCGCGCCGCGCCATGTGCTGTGCCAGCAAATTTTTTTTTTCTGCGTTATTGGTTGGTTAACGGGTTGGGTTGTTACATAATATCACTTCATTAAACACGCTTTTTTAAATCATTAGTATGCGCAATCAGATGGAGTACCATTTGGCGACGCATAACCTTCGGTTTCAGACCCTAAAATAGCCGAACGAGCAAGCCTCTCTGAATGTTTTTGCCATTCGAGGTCGTCTAGATTCCGAAAAAGACATCTTTCCTCGCAAATTCGTACCACGGACCAAACACCACCGACTGTTCGTGGTGCTTGGTGTTTTATGTCTTTGGCCAAAATGTTCGATCTATCGTATCTTTTGAGTCGTAGCTCCGATTTAGTCACTGTTTTATTAAATCGTGAATGTTTTCGGGATCTATCCGTTGGCAAAATGCCGTAGGTGGTTTGTCCTAAATAGTTTTCGAAACGAGACATCGAAAGCCTTCAATTTTGCCTATTTTTCAATTTTGACCATTTTGAATTTCTTTCATATTATTCTTTTGTGTATGCATCAATTAGCATGGTACATATTGTTTTAAGGCCTATTATTTCACTTAAAATGTAATTATGTATAACACATATAATTTTGAATCTAATGTCACTTCATTAAACACGCTTTTTAACTAACTAATATGCGCCGCCAAATGGAGTAACATTTGGCGGCGCATGACCTTTGGTTTCAGATTGTGCTGAAATTCTCGAGATCAACCTAAAACAACCCTAACATCAAGACTCCTGGATAGTGTCTTGACATTCGAGGTCGTCAGGAACCGAAAAAGACGTTTTACTCAATTTTTATGTTCTCTTTGAATGTTTTCAATTTATATCGTATTATTAGTTTTGTGTATGCATGACTTAGCATGGTATATATAGTTTTAAGGCCTAATATTTAACTCGCAATGTAATTATGTATAAAGTATATAAGTTTGAATCTAATGTCACTTCATTAAACACGCTTTTTAAATCATTAATATGTGCCGCCAGATGGAGTACCATTTGGCGGCGCATAACTTTCGGTTTCAGATTGTGTTGAAATTTTCAAGATCACCCTAAAACGGCCGAACGTCCAAGAATCTCTGAACGTGCTTGACATTCGAGGTCGTCTAGATTTCGAAAAAGACATCTTTCCTCGCAAATTGGCACCACGCACCAAACACCACCGACGGTTTGTGGTGCTTGGTGTTTTGTGTCTTTGGCCAAAATGTTAGATCTATCGTATCTTTTGACTCGTAGCTCCGATTTAGTCGCCGTTTTTTTTAAATCGTGTATTTTTTTGGGATATATCCGTTAGAAAACTTCTGTAGGCAGTTTGTCCCAAATATTTTTCAAAACGAGACCTCGAAAGCCTTCAATTTTGCCTTTTTCGATTTTGACCGTTTTGAATTTCTTTCATATTATTCCTTTTGTGTATGTATGACTTAGCATGGTACATATTGTTTTAACGCCTATCATTTCGCTTACAATGAAATTATGTATAACACATATAATTTTGAATCTAATGTCACTTCATTAAACACGCTTTTTAAATCACTAATATGCGCCGTCTAATGGAGTAACATTTGGCGGCGCATAACCTTTGCATTCAGATTGTGATGAAATTCTCGAGATCACCCTAAAAATAACCCTAACATCAAGACTCCTGGATAGTGTCTTGACATTCGAGGTCGTCAAGATGCCGAAAAAGACATTTTACTCATTTTTTATGTTCTCTTTTGAACGTTTTCAGTTTATATCGTATTATTAGTTTTGTGTATGCATGACTTAGCATGGTATATATAGTTTTAAGGGCTAATATTTAACTCACAATGTAATTATGTATAACGCATATAAGTTTGAATCTAATGTCATTTCATTAAACACGCTTTTTTAAATCATTAATATGCGCCGCCAGATGGAGTACCATTTGGCGGCGCATAACCTTCGGTTTCAGATTATGTTGAAATTATCAAGATCACCCTAAAACGGCCAAACGAGCAAGACTCTCTGAACGTGCTTGGCATTCGTGGTCATCTAGATTCCAAAAAAAATATCTTTCCTCGCAAATTCGCACCACGCACCTGTAAGACCCGAACAATCACTGTACAGTAGTGTATGTAGGGTACATATGTTGTGGGGAGCTGTATATAGTTAAATAGGGGTCAGAGCCTGCTCAGGCCTTTGTGCGCGCCGCGCAGTTGTAGGTCTGCGCGCCGCGCACCTACACTGTTGGTGGATTCCATCTTTTTATTTAAGTTTAATGAGGGGTATTGTGGTCTTTTCACATGAGAACGAGATAGGGCATTAGATGGCTAGTTTGGTGGTGGTTGAAACACATTTAACTTCATCACCAACCTTATCTTCAACCCCAAATCAAATTCTAGAGAGAGAAGAGTGTTCTTGTGAGAGAAAGCTTGAATCAAGGAGGAAGAAGCTTGATCCGGGTTAAAGCTCAAGTATTAAAGTTGTTCATCTCCTCACTAGCTACGTTGTGGTTGTGGTGGTAAGCTCTAATCTTGATTTCCTTGTTTTGATTTGTTTAAGGGTTAGGGTTTGGGCTAGTGATGAACATAAGACCCATATTTGATGATTTTGGGTCTTCTTGGGTAAGATTGAGTCATGAAGACTCAATAGCAACTAACCTAGGGTTTCAAAGTGTTAATTGGTGATTTTGAGTCTTAATTGATTAGTTAATTACTAGCACACCTAGTTAATTGGTAAATGGGTGTTAGTTGGGTTAGTGGATGACCCGAAATGCGTATGTTGACTTTAAATGGTCAATTGGGTAATGATTGACCTAATTTGGGAAAGATGGGTGTGAGATACCTCGATTTCGGGGTAGTTAGTGTTGTTGGACTGTAATCACTAGCTTTTAGTGGTTAATGATGGTCTTGACCTTAATTGGACGGTTTTGATGAAAATGGGTGATTTAATGCATTAAGTCATTAAATGCACTTGAGTAGGGTGTTGGTGTTTGTCCAACTAGTTTGGGTGTTGATCGAGTACTTATTGTATTAGGTACTTAGCTTTGAAGCTTGCGGAAGGATAAAACCATCACCGAATCATTAAGGTGAGTGGAATAATTATGCGTATATGTATATGGCATATTTATTTGTGAATGTTATGGTATGAACCACGAGCCGGTAGTACCATAGCATGTATGTGACGAGTATGAAGTGTGAACCACGAGTCGGTAGCACTATAAACAAAGTGTGAACCACGAGCCGGTAGCACTATAAACAAAGTGTGAACCACGAGCCGGAAGTACTATAAAAAAAGTATGAACCACGAGCCGGTAGCACTATAAACAAAATGTGAACCACGACCGGTAGCACCATAGCGTTATGGTTAACCATAATATGTTGTTGGATATTGATTAGCATGTTATATATATATATATATATATATATATATATATATATATATATATATATATATATATATATATATATATATATATATTGTGTTTGAGTATATGCTAATTTGGCGTTATGATAGTGTACGAGTTATTAGCATTATGAGTATGATGATGTGATAGCTTTTGGAGTTGACCGAGATTTGGGTAGTTTAACCCCCAAACATCATGATCTAGTGCCGTTTGGAATTTAAACTAATTCTTTTGAAACTTATATATTTTGTACGAAACTCGTATTTCGGCCATATGTGGGCCCGGGTTCGTAAAACTTGTTTTATCATTGAAATGTGTTAGTTTTACATATAAGAACATGTTGTGAAAAGCGTTTTGTCTAAATACGTCGGGAAGTGGGTGATCTTTATTTGAAATTTGACAATTTCAGACAGAACTGAAATGGGCTTGTGCGCGCCGCGCACCCATACTTTATATTTTTTTTTTTATTTCGCGTGTTTGTTTGGATATTGGGTTGGGTTGTTACAAGTGGTATCAGAGCATGGTCTAAGGGATTTAGGTGACTCGAGATAGGTGCCTAGACTTAGACTTTATTGTGTATGCGCTTTATGCGGGACTTGTAGGAGACGGGTCGGACTGGGAATTGGTTAGTGCCTAGGTTTAGGTGAACTAACTATGCGCAAATTGTTTTGTGTTGTGTTATACAATCATCAAGTGAGATAGGCGTTGTGCTAGAAAGTTAATGCGACGTGCTCGTGTAAGAATGATTAGCTACCATTGTTACTGGTTCAAATCGTGTCAAACAAGCGATGTACGACGATTGTTGAGCAAGATGGGGTGGTGAGGTGTACATGAATATTATGTTGTATCCTTTCGTTTCATTGATTAATCTATTTCCATTTTATAGTATGAAGACGAGAAACGGATCCGAGAACCATGAAGGAGGTACGAGCGAGGACCTCGAGTTTACGGCCAAAGTTGAGGCCATCATTAAAAAGCAAAGAGCGGAATTTCTCGAGGATATCCGAAAGGTTTTCCAAGAATCGGTTGATGGGCAAGTAACCGAGTTAATCAATGAGTGAATGAATGCCGCAATTGAAGAGGCATTAGAAGCTAGAAACATTCATCCTCGGGGCGAAGGGGGTGATGGTAATGGTGGATATGGAAGGCGAGACTTCCATTACAAAAATTTCAAGGATGCTTAACCTCCTATGTTTAATGGAGTGAGGGATCCATTGAAAAGCACATGTTGGATCTCCAACATCGAGGGGGCTTTCCGTACCGCGGAGTGTCCTCCCGAGAAAAAGATGAGATACGGTTCTAGCATTTTACGTGAAGAGGCCAAGTTGTGGTGGGACGATAAAATTAAGTTTTATGGTGAAGAGCAATGCATGAGCTTGATGTGGGAAGAGTTTAAAAGGGAATTTTTCAAAGAATACCGAACTCCTTCCGACCTTGATAAAATTCGGGACGAGTTGCACAATTTGCGACAAGGTTCAATGGACTTGGTTACTCTCAAGTCGACCTTCTTGGCAAAGACTCGTTTTTGTCCGGAGTATGTTGGCGATGATCACAAGTTGATGCTAGATTTTTACCGTACACTAAGCGATGAGTTGAAGCATAAGATTAGTCGGGGAATGGCTAAGTCTTTTGATGAATTGTTTGAATTAGCCCGGGGCTTCGAACTGAAAGTACCAAAGCAAAGAGACTTCTCTTTCTCTAAGAGAAAATTTGAAGGGTCGAGTCATTCGAACTTTTCAAACAAGAAGGGCAAGAATGGTTCTGAAAGTGCTAATAGCGTGAAGAAAGGTGGTTCTTTGAGTTATGGACCCACATGTTTTAATTGTAATCAAAGGGGGCACATGGCCCGTGATTGTACCAAGGCGTCGAACAAGCTTACTTGTTATAATTGTGGTAAGGAAGGGCACCGAAGGCCGGAGTGTCTCGATTTGAACACCGATCATGTTAAGAAGTTGGAGAAGGCGGCGGGTACGGCTAGGGGACGAAACTATTTGATGACCAATGATGAGGCCAAGCAATCCAACGAAGTTGTCTCAGGTACTTTCATGGTTAACTCTAATCCGGCAAGGATCCTATTTGATAGCAGTGCTAATTTGTCGTTTGTTTCTCCAAGATTCGTGCCTAAACTAAAGAAGCCGCTAGCTAAGTTGAGTCATCCGGTAGAAGTTGAAATAGCGGATGGTAAGACGGTGTTAGGGGTTGATGTGTGTAATGATTGTGATATTGTATTTGGTTCCGAAACGTTTAAAATTGATCTTATCCTGATGACCTTGGGTGAATTTGATATTGTCATTGGTATGGATTGGCTCGATCGTCATAGAGCCGATATTGCATGCCATGAAAAATCTATTCGTGTGAAGATCCCAAGTGTGGGAGAGTTAATTATTCATGGCGAGAGACGGAGAAGACTTGTGCCATTATGCACTTATGCACGGGCACGGCTTTTTTTTTTGTTAGTGGTGGCATGGCTTTTCTTGCTCATGTAGTTGATACTCGTGAAGAGCCACCATCCATTCATGAAATTCCGGTGGTTAGTTAATTCGAAGACGTTTTCCGGATGAATTACCGGGTGTTCCGGCGGAAAGACAAGTTGAATTTCGCATTGAGTTGGTTCCGGGAGCCACTCCCATTGCTAAAACTCCTTATCGTTTAGCACCAACGAAAATGCAAGAGTTGTTAATTCAAACCCAAGAATTACTTGAAAAGGTTTTTATCCGACAGAGTGCTTCGCCATGGGGCGCTCCGGTTTTATTCGTGAAGAAGAAGGATGGTAGTATGCGGATGTGCAACGATTATCGGGAGTTGAATAAAGTGAGGATAAAGAATCGCTATCCATTGCCTCGGATTGACGATTTGTTTGATCAACTACAAGGCGCGACTTACTTTTCTAAAATCGACTTACGGTCCGGCTATCACTAAATGCGGGTCCGTGAGGAAGATATTGAGAAAATGGCCTTTCGAATGCGTTATGGGCATTTTGAGTTTGTAGTTATGCCTTTTAGTCTTACGAATGCACCGGCGGCATTTATGGATCTTATGAACCGAGTGTGCCAACCTATGTTGGACAAGTCGGTGATTGTGTTCATTGACGACATACTTGTCTATTCGAAGAGTATGAAGGAACATGAACATCATTTGCGTGGTGTGTTGAAGACATTGCGGAAGGAGAAGTTGTATGCAAAATTCTCCAAATATGAATTTTGGCTAAGGGAAGTTCAATTACTTGACCATATTGTGAACAAGGATGGTATTCAAGTAGATCCGGGGAAGATTGAGATGGTAAAGAGTTGGGGACGACCGACTACGCCTACGAAAATCCGAAGTTTTCTCGGATTGGCCGGTTATTATCGTCGGTTTATCCAAGACTTTTCTAAGATCGCTTCTCCATTGACGAAATTGACGAGAAAGAATGCGAGATTTAATTGGGAGAACGAGCAAGAAATTGCTTTTCAATTGTTAAAAGAGAAGTTATGTCAAGCTCCGGTGTTAGTGTTGCCAGAAGGGGTAGAAGACATGACGGTTTATTGTGATGCGTCTTTAAATGGGCTCAGGTGTGTTCTAATGCAAAGAGGTAAAGTCATCGCTTATACCTCTCGACAATTAAAGGAATACGAAATGAGATATTCGACTCATGATCTTGAGTTGGCGGCGGTTGTTCGTGCGTTGAAAATTTAGCGCCATTATTTGTACGGTGTCAAATGTACGATTTATTTGGATCACAAGAGCTTAAAACATCTTTTTGATCAACGAGATTTGAATTATCATCAACGTAGATGGATGGATGTGGTAAAAGATTACGATTGTGAAATACTTTATCATCCGGGTAAGGCGAATGTGGTCGCGGATACGTTAAGTCGGAAGAGTCAACATCCGGTAATACGAGTAGGGTCGTTATGCATGATTATTAGTAACGATTTCTTGTAAAGCTCGGTGAGATTCAAATTGAAGCTTTTGTTAACAACAAGCATGAGGAACGAATCGTGGGCCAAATGGATTTTATTACCCTAGGTCCGCATGGTTTATTATCTTTTCAAGGAAGGGTGTGGGTGCCTAGAATGGGAGATTACCGACGAGTGCTACTTGATGAAGCACATAAATCAAAGTATTCCATTCATCCGGGCGCGACGAAAATGTATCTTGATTTGAAGAAAGAGTATTGGTGGCCGGGCATGAAACGTGATGTTGTAAAGTATGTTGAACAATGTGTCACGTGTTTGCAAGTTAAGGCCGAGCACCAAAATCTGTATAGTAAGTTACAATCGTTGGAAGTCCCGAAATGGAAATGGGAGAACATTACCATGGATTTCATTACAAAGCTACCAAAGACGTCGAGGACCCAATTGGATACGATTTGAGTGATAGTTGATCGGTTGACGAAAAGTGCCTTGTTTCTTCCCATTCGGGAAACGATATCATCGGAGACTTTGGCTAAATTATTTATCAAAGAGGTGATATCGAGGCATGGGGTTCCTATATCTATTATTTCGGATCGAGACACTCGTTTCACATCTCGGTCTTGGAATAAGTTTCATGAAGATATGGGTACACAATTGAGAATGAGCATGGCGTACCATCCTCAAACGGACGGTCAAACCGAACGTACGAATCAAACATTGGAGGATATGTTACGGGCGTGCATTATTAATTTCGGCGGTAGTTGGGATGAGCACTTACCGTTGGTGGAATTCTCGTACAATGATAGTTATCAAACTAGTATCGGGATGCCACCTTATGAGATGCTTTACGGGCGTAGGTGTCGAACTCCAATTTGTTGGGGTGAAGTGGGTCAAAGAGAAATCGGGAGCACCAATTTGGTCTTAGAGACGAATAACAAGATTGAGATGATTAGGACTCATTTGAAAGCCGCTCAAGATAGACAAAAGTCGTAAGCTGACAAACGTAGGCGATTGATTGAGTTCTAAGAGGGTGACATGGTGATGCTTAAGGTTTCGCCATGGAAGGGTATTATTCATTTTCGAAAATGGGGAAAGTTAGCTCCACGGTTTATTGGGCCATTTAAGATTTTAGCTCGTGTTGGCCAAGTTGCGTATTTTTTGGAATTACCCGAAGAGCTTGCGGGGATCCATAATACATTTCATGTTTCCCATCTCTGTAAGTGTCTTGTGGATTATTCTTCATGGATGCCATTAGACGAAATTGAGCTAAACAACAAGTTAGAGTATGTTGAGGAGCCGATTGCTATACTCGATGAAAAGGTGAAAAGGTTGAGCAATAAAGAGGTGAGAACTTATAAAGTTCAATGGCGTCGTAGTAAAGGTTCCGAGTTTACTTGGGAGCCCGAAGAGTTTGTGTTAGTTTATCTTCCCTCTTGTCATGCAGCTTGGATCGCGAGGACGCGCTCTGATTCAAGTGGGGGAGAGTCGTAAGACCCGAACAATCACTGTATAGTAGTGTATATAGGGTGCATATGGTGTGGGGAGATGTATATAGTTAAACAGGGGTTAGAGCCTGCTCAGGCATTTGTGCGCGCCGTGCAGGTGTAGGTGTGCGCACCGCGCACCTGCACTGTTGGCGGATTTCAGCTTTTTATTTAAGTTTAATGAGGGGTATTGTGATATTTTCACATGAGAACGAGATAGGGCATTAGATGGCCAGTTTGGTGGTGGTTGAAACACATTTAACTTCATCACCAACCTTATCTTCAACCCTAAATCAAATTCTAGAGAGAGAAGAGTGTTCTTGTGAGAGAAAGCTTGAATCATGGAGGAAGAAGCTTGATCCGGGTTAAAGCTCAAGTATTAAAGTTGTTCATCTCATCACTAGCTACGTTGTGACAACCCGGAAATTTTTGACCAAATTTAAACTTTATCTTTAAATGATTTAATGTTTTCGACACGATAAGCAAAGTCTGTAATGTTGAGTCACGAAAGTTTTGGAACTATATTCATGTAATCAATTATTCTTTGACTGTTCTCGAAGATTCACGAACAATATATATATATATAACTTAATGTGCACATATATATATGATTTCAAGTTATTTAGTAAACGATAGTAACATTCGATTATTGATTCGATTGATATTTAGATAAGTTAACTAAAACGTTTAAGAAGAACCAGTAAAACACTAATTTGCTACAGTATTTTCGAATTGCTACAGTACCCGAAAAGCTACAGTGTTTTCGAAAATCACTATTTGCTACAGTAAAAAACTTTGCTACAGTAACTTGCTACAGTAAAACGCTATTTTAAAATGAAAATGTATATATGTATATGTATATACTACGAGAGGATAATTTATAGAAGCAAATAACCAAAACACTTAATTGATTAAAGCTACACTTCGAGTGACATAGTTTATCAATGATTAAGTTTAATTTTTGATAAATTAGGCCAACTCTATAAAGCTCGATTCGTTTTGATTTTTGATTCATTTTACTTAACTCTCTCGCACAGATACACTTATATATTATTATTATTATTATTATTATTATTATTATTATTATTATTATTATTATTATTATTATTATTATTATTATTATTATTATTATTATTATTATTATTATTATTATTATTATTATTATTATTATTATTATTATTATTATTATTATTATTGTTATTATTATTATTATTATTAAGATTAAGATTATTATTAATCTTATTATTATTAGTATTATTAGTATTAGTAATATACATAAAATATTACGACGAGGTTCTGCTCGCGTACTTTCAAAACGGGTTTTATGAGCGGGATAGAGCAAAGGAAATTATGGGTTATAGCTATGGAGGTTATGGGTATAGATCAGGGGTATAGCACGTGAGGTCAATCTAGTGTTTATCATATCCGTTGCGTCTACGTACTTTCCTGCAATATTGAATCACAATATTGATACGTGAGCATTCATATCCTATCTTTTATATATTAATTGTGTATCCGTGTCTAGTGCTCGAGTATATATATTTATGCATGCTTGTATGCTAAATTTTATCGTTAAACAGTTTATGATGAATCATGAATTAAATACATATATTACCGATAAAAGGTATATGATATGCATGTTTTTGGAAAGCTGGCGAAAAATCAATAACTTTTCATTTAGAAATCGCGTAATTTCGATGAATGAATTAAAAGATATGGTCAACTGAATTATGATTGACGTTAATTGGAATTGCTTTTGAATCTACAATTAATATTTAAACAACTTGTTTGTAAGATTGATAAATTAGATTTTTGAATATTACCAGCTGAGTAAATGAATCCTTATATAAGGCACATCTCGTTTTGTTGAACTATTGTCAAAAATGACTTTTTGAAACGACTTTGGATAACTTTTGTATGTCAATCTCGAGCAATAGGATTGTGATACACTATGACCTGACCTAGCTTGATAGACATTTATTGACCAACATATGTTCTCTAGGTTGAGATCTACGGTTATTTGGTAATCCGAGTTTCGGTCACATTTTGGTGAACGAATTTATATGCTGCTAAGGTGAGTTTCATTTGCTCCCTTTTTAATTGCCTTTGCAATCTATATTTTTGGGCTGAGAATACATGCACTTTATTTTAAACGCAATGGATACAAGTGCATACTAAATTCTACACCGAGTTTGAACCGAAAATCTCTTAGCTTTGGTAACTAGTAACTACCGGTTATAAGAACTGGTGGGCGCGAGTAGTTATATATGGATCCATAGGGCTTTACTTCCCCGTCTGTTCCAGGTATAGAAACCCTAGCCTGAACTATAAAACAGACGTATGCTATTTGAGTTTAGTACATGTTGGATTGCATGTATTGTACATGTTGGTTGCATGTATGTTAAAACATGGGGTACTTATTATATAGACGTTAAAGCTTAGTTAACAGGGTGCTCAATCTTGTAGAATAATTTGATAAACGTTTCTGGATGAAACAACTGAAATCTTGTGGTCCACCTTTATATACAGATTATGCGAAACACTAAAACTATGAACTCACCAACCTATGTGTTGACACTTGTTAGCATGTTTATTCTCAGGTTTCCTAGAAGTCTTTCGCTGTTTGCTTAGATGTTAGACAAGCTATGTGCATGGAGTCATAAATGTTTTATTCAAGAAAGCGTTGCATTCACAAAATAATCACCATGTATCTATTTTGACTATTTCGTCAATGGAAGTATTATTGTAAACTATTATTTACGGTGATTGTCTATATGTAGAAATCATCAGATGTTGAAAACCTTGGATTTAAATATTCATTTATGGTATACCTTTTCAAAAGAATGCAATGTTTATAAAGCGTATCATATAGAGGTCAAATACCTCACTATGAAATCGATGAATGACGTATGGTCCATGAATTTGGAGCGATCGTCATAGTTGGTATCAGAGCGTTGGTCTTAGCGAACCAGGTCTTGCATGAGTGTGTCTAAATGATAGTTGTTAGGATGCATTAGTAAGTCTGGACTTCGACCGTGTCTGCATGTCAAAAGTTTTGCTTATCATTTCTTGTCGGAATTACCTGCTTATCATTCTTAGTCTAGACATGTTTTACTGCATTAATTGCATAAATAGTGTATAGAAAAAATTCATATCTTAGCGTATCTGTTACTGTAAACTTTTCCTGACATCTTCCGAAAATTCCTCCGTGATTTATGGAATTTTAGTATTATATATACATATGTAAATTATGTATTGAAAAGTACCAATCTAAATTCTATAATCTATTTCATATCAAAAATCATCTCTCTAATTATACAAGATGGATCCCGTATCTAGTTCAAATTCCTTAAACTCCGACAGCTATTCCGATATGGATATTCACCTGAACTCCGAAGATAGTGTAACTGGAATGGATCAACCAATCAGCCATCACCTATTCTGGATGAATTAGGGATGGGTTCATAGCCTGCTTAGTTATTGGAGACAAGAAGAAGGTGATCCCTTCCATCCACCGCATTTCCCTCTTGGCGAAGAACCTGAAGCACTTACCGGCGAACCTGTTCGAGACACTATTTTCTCTCTCATTTCCAGAGTATCTCATCACGATAATATACTATCTCAAATTCTGAATCCTATTCATTCGCTCGTCCGAACCAACAATCATCCCGGTGTAATAGAAGAAGTCAACGAGCTTCGCGCTCGAGTAGTGGCTTTGGAGAATATGGTGCAAAGGTTACAAGCACCAGCAGCATCACCGGCATCAACAGTACCACCGACAACAACACCAACAGTACCATTACCACCACCAACAACAACCGCATCGCAAACCTCAACTTCACAATCTGTTCCACGAGCATCAACGTCATACGCACCGTAGTTACCAAGAAATACCAGCAACAATAACCGATGAAGTATTAACTCATTTCCCCTGAAGAAATTTTATGTATATTTGATATATATGAATTTTGAAATCAAAATAAATCTTTTCGTACTAAGCTATTACGTGTGAATCTTAACTGGTAGGTACTACTCGGTTAGTTCATATTACTAATATGCAATGATGTACATCCTTCCTTAACAACTTAACCATTGTTAACTACAATCTCTGTTTCAACTTAATGAATTCCATTTCATAATAAACCAAGTGTATTATTCAATTACATAATTGATTTTACATTTTCATTTTCGATGTACTTGAAACTTTCCAGAAAACATCATCTGTGCCTTGTAAGGTTCACAAAAATTCCACGAGCATCAACATCCTTCACCGAGGAATAAGAATAAATAATGAAGTATCGATTACATTAGCGAAATACTCCGCAAAGATTATGTAATCTTTAATGTTTTAGAGATTAATCATTTCTAAGTCAAGCCGAAAATCAAATGAGCTTAATATGATATTAACTCATTAAATCTGTGTTACATCTGAAGAAAATATACATACATATATTTTCATAAAGACGGTAATAAAAATTCTTTTGTACAAAGTATTAATTGTGAAATCTTTAACGAGTAGGTAATACTCGGGAAATATATAAATTCACAATTAATATGTTACACTGTACATTCTTCAACTTTGATTCAAAAATTATTAACAATGCTCACAACGATATACAATCGTTTTCCTACAAATTCAATTACATATTCTGATATTGACGGATCAGAATCCAAGTCATAACTCTGAACCGGTGACATCATTCTTAGATCTCTACATCTTTCAAAGCTATACTTTGACTTTAAATCTGTGCAAGATCCTTTAGCATTGTTTTTACCAAAAATAATCTTGCAATTCCTTTTCAAAGTATCCAGTATTTATCAATCGTTCAACCAGTCAACGACGACCTTTCAGACTTGTAACTTTGGCATATACATTTTTGTTACTGTGGAACCTTTTATGTTCCACCACATTAACAGTAAATGTACCAGCAAATTCATTAATCTGTGACTTAAAGTCTCTCCGAAAAACCATTATAATTGTTCATTGAAACCCTATCATGTACTCATCCACATCTTGTAACGGTAATTGCCATACCAACTACCGGGAATTAGCAATCAGTATTTCGATTTTTGCAACAATTCTACGCCAACAGTTATATATATACATATAATGTCTATCTCCTAGACTTATTTACTTCAATTGTGAAGTTTCTGAAAAACACCCAAACTGCGAAACTAGTTCTCCGAATTTTGGAAAAATGCTTATGAAGCAGGAAAAACTGTAAATGACTTTAATAGTCGAAAGTTTGATGATAAAGAGTTGTGTGTTAGAAAAGCACAGAAAAAGAGAAAGTTTGGTACTGAAAAACGGATTGAGCAAATCACGAAGGAGGCTGTGGACAAATCAAAAAGACTAAACCTGCCTTCAAAGAATACAAATGATTCAGTATCTGCTGAAGTCATTAACGAATACCTTGCTCCTGACTCAAAATCTATTACGAACAAATCTTCTTCATCATCCTTTGATATTAGAAATTCTAAGATATCATCGTATCTTTCATTATAAATATCCTCGATATTTCTAAAGATATTTCATAACTATTCTTATCTGAAATCATTCATCTCTTATCAATATCTGGGTTACAATATAAAAGAAACTGTGTTAGGTTCTAAATTCTGAAAAATTTAAATTTAAAATATGAATGTTTTTGAAGTAATGTTGGGAACTGAAGCATGAGGTAGTATAATATAATGACACTTGATCAACGTGATTATATTACAGTAAGTCATGCTGAGTTTCTAATGGAACATGATGATTCACAGACCATACCATCATCATGTGCTATGTTACATAACTCTTTCATTCTATTTAACATCTAAACATATCAAGAAAATATTTTTCTTGATGATTCGGCCTTTTTCGAATATTCTGGTAATTTGACAAATCAAGATCGTGCCATTACAATTTCTTTCTTAGAACATTAATTATGTTCATCTGAAATTTCATACATATGAATTCTGGACCATTATCCACTTGACTTGAAGTCGGGAAGAGAAAACGAAAGCATGAAGCTCCGAAATATAACGGAGAATATAAAGCCCGATAACAACACATAAATTACAAACCATGTTGCAACGTAAAGACACAGGAGAACTAAAAACACTATAAAGCCAAGAGTATAGTAAAAGTGAATAGATTCCTCCGGCGGTAAATAAAAAAGAAGAATGACGGATATGAAGGTTAGAAGTATATCAAGAATCAGAACTGGATGGAGCATATTGATGAATGCTTTAAAATAAGAATTAAAGGAGAAAGAATAAAAGGTATGAGCTTTGGAAAATAAGGAAGTGAAGGGGGTAGATTTATAGTATAATATCAGACAAGAAAATCGAGACAGATCATCACATTAAATCGAAAAGAATCATAATTTCCTTAATTACCGAAGAATCTAATCGTATTACGAAGATTTTATCCAAATCTCTTAAACTCCAGAAATCAACCCATCTACGTCAAAAGATATGACGAAACTTACTTTTTCTCATTTCACTCTTTTGTGATAACTTCACTCGCACACTTTACATAAACAAATTGTTTTTTCCATATTACTCAATGATGATAAAACTCTAATTTTCAATTCGTATGAGTCATGAAAACATACTTATTGTCATCCATGACCATCCCAACCAAATTTCGGGACGAAATTTCTTTAACGGGTAGGTACTGTGACAACTTGAATTTTTTTGACCAAATTTAAACTTTATCTTTAAATGATTTAATATTTTCGACACGATAAGCAAAGTCTGTAATGTTGAGTCACGAAAGTTTTGGAACTATATTCATGTAATCAATTATTCTTTGATTGTTCTCGAAGATTCACGAACAATATATATATAACTTAATGTGCATATATATATATATATATATATATGATTTCAAGTTATTTAGTAAACGATAGTAACATTCGATTATTGATTCGATTGATATTTAGATAAGTTAACTAAAACGTTTAAGAAGAACCAGTAAAACACTAATTTGCTATAGTATTTTCAAATTGCTACAGTACCTGAAAAGCTACAGTGTTTTTGAAAATCACTATTTGCTACAGTAAAAAAAACTTTGCTACAGTAAAACACTATTTTAAAATGAAAATGTATATATGTATATGTATATACTACGAGGCGATGATTTATAGAAGCAAATAACCAAAACACTTAATTGATTAAAGCTACACTTTGAGTGACATAGTTTATCAATGATTAAGTTTAATTTTTGATAAAGGTACACGTCGCTTAACGAAAAGTACTAGTTTTCTAAGCGTACGAAAATGCATTCGAGAAACCTGTAACATCCCGCGTTTTTCTGTTAAATTTATTTTTAACACCGTCTTTTTCTTTTAAATAATACCTTTCGTTATTTAAATTCGTAGTTTCCGTTGACTAACGTTCATAATAATTCCGTCATTTAATTATAACATCTCTCGTTAACTTGCGTTTTAAAAATATTCGATCGGTTAAATCCCGCACCCGCTTTGAAACTCGAGGGACCGGAGTTGCCAAATGGGCAAACTAGTTGACTAGGTCAACTAGTCAACCCATTTCATCCATTCCATCATCTCCCTCATCCCTTTTCTCTCCATCTCAAGAACACACACACAAACCCATTCCATTCATTCATCATCTAAATTCAATCTTGGAAGCTCACAACAAATCCGATTACATATTTGGAATCCTCTCTTCATCCTCTACAATTTGATACCAACTTCATCTCGTTTGGGTAACATTTCTAAAACTCTAGATTTCTCTAAATTCGTGTTTTTGATTTGAAATGGTGTTAGTTAGTGTCTATGGCTCGAGTCTAACATGAATATATGTTTGGTTTGCTCGATTTGTTGTTTTTGGAGTAACTAGCATGAACTTGAAATGGGTGTGCTTAATCCTTGATTTTGGATGAGTTAATGTTGTTAGATTGTTAAAGTGCATATTTTAATTGTGTTACTAGTATCACTAGCTTCGTTTTGATGCGTAGGTTGATTAAGAAAACTTCAAAAACATGAATATTGATTTTGTGATGTTTGACTAGGGTTTGATAGTTCTTGACATGAACTTTTGATGCTTGAATGCCATGGAATGTTAATTGTTAGTGATTAGTTGTAATGTATGCTTAATTACCTTCGAAACGGCATATCGTATGTGTAAATTGGATTCCCGAATCATAAAATACGTTTTACGAACTTGAAACTTTGAAAATAAACCTTTCTTGATCAATTGACGAGTTTTCGGTTATTGTAAATGTTATTTTTGTTTGATGAAACATGTTTAGTTGTGTTCCTTGTCAAAAGAGCTTTCCAACGGTATGAGATACGCTTTCTAATTGTTTACGGTTTGAGTTTTGCGTTTGTTTGAAATTTTACCAAGCCTTGAACAAGTGAAACAGGCCTGGGACCAGGCCACGGCCATTGTCGCGGCGCGACATAAGCCGCGTCCAGATTCTGTTTCCCTTGACCTTTTTACTAAAAATGTTTGACATGTTCTAGACCTCCGATTCACATGAGACTTGTTCTAACATGCTTATATATGAATAAAAACCTCAGAAAAATAGTTCGGGACCCGACCCGATCCCGTTGACTTTGACTTTGACCAAGTTTGACTTTTAGTCAAACTTAACCAAACTTTTATACAATCATTCTAACATGCTTTTATACTTGTTTCTTGTATGAAACTTGACAACGTGATTCACATGCTATACTTAATCGAGTCGTAACGAGCCATAGGACTAATTGAACATCTTTGACCGTTTGTGTTTACCGTTATTGATACAACCTATATGTTTAGGTCAAGACTAGCTTTGTCTTTGCACGCGTCTACTTGTTGAAGTACTTTATTAACTCTTGCACTCAAGGTGAGATCATAGTCCCACTTTTACTCTTTTTGAACTTATATTGGGATGAGAAAACATAAACGATTCTTTTGAACTAAGTGAACACAAGAACGGGAAAACAAACATTCTACATACGAGTTTAGAATAAAAATCCTCAATTCGATTATCATTAGTTACACTTGCCGGGTGTAAGCGAGAACTTATGTTATATGGCCATATGGGTTGACAACCCTCATCTTTGACGGTTCGCTACCGTCTACGGATGAAATATATTTTCGAGAATCAGTGTTTGTTCTAGCACTAAGTGATGGGGTATACAATGGAAAGAATGTTAAGCTTTGATAATTGGGTGCTCGTGAAACAAACTTTTGGAATGTATTACTATTATTTCATTGATGCAAATCTTGTGGTTCACTTGTACTTACTTACTTAAACCTATGATTTCACCAACGTTTTCGTTGACAGATTTCTATGTTTTTCTCAGGTCTTGCACGATATGTGAAACATGCTTCCGCTTACTATTTGATACTTGCATCCGATGTCGAGTATACATGCATTTCATGGAGCGTCTTTTGACTTTACTTTAAACCGTGTCGCCTAGATTTCAATCGTATCTATAACGTTGTAACTTAACTTTTGGTTGAACAATTCTTGTAAACTTTGAAACAATCTTTATTTTGAAATGAAGGCGACATATTTTGGTCAAACGTTATCTTAAAGACTTATAATCAGGTAATGGGACCCACGTAGTCGACGCCGTCACTTGACGATTTGTCGGGGTCGCTACAGGTGGTATCAGAGCCTTGGTTGTAGGGATTTAGAGTTCATTTGTGTTCACCCCGAGTCATAGGGTACATAGGTGAATCTAGACTACAACCGGCATATAGACTGAAGTAGGAATTATTTGACTAATTGTGCATTTATACTCGAACTCTTCTATCATATCTAACTCGTATTCGATCTTGATCTTACGTTGATAAATTTTGTTGGTGCGCCACCTTGACTTTATGAAGTAATGTTAAATGCACATGAGAATCAGGGTAATATAATTTCCGGGATTATATTACGGTGATTCACATGGACGTTCCGACATTATGACATAGAGAATTTAAGGCGAGTCAAGGAAAAATTTTCTCTCTATCCTTATTCCATGCCACGGTTAGTATTGTTGAAAATACTAACCAACGATATTCTTGTCTCATGAAGGAACAATGGCTCACCAAGGTCAACACAATACTCCTCTCGAAACTCTAGAACAAGCTCTTCAACGAATGATAACCACCGCCGTGGGTACGGCCGTGGCCGATCACTTTTCTAACAACAACAATTATGGAGCCGGTAATTCAATCGAAGGTTGCTCCTACAAGAACTTCATGAAGTACAATCCTCCCACTTTCGATGGAACCGGGGGACCGGTTACTCTCACCCGATGGTTTGAACAAATGGAGACCGTTTTTAACACAAGCGGTTGTCGAGACCAAGATAAGGTCAAGTTTTCCACCCTCACTTTCACCGGTATTGCTCTCTCATGGTGGAACACGTATGTACAATTAGTGGGAAGCGATGAAGCCCACACACTCTCTTGGACCGAATTAAGAGAAAGAATGATCACCGAATACTTCCCGCGCGACGAGACTCGAAGGCTCGAACAGGGTCTAAGGAATTTAAAAACGGCCGGAAATGACCTCAAGGCTTATAATCAACGGTTTACCGAACTAGTCTCGATATGTCCAATTCTCATGACTCCCGAATCCCTAAGAGTCGAACTTTACATGGATGGCCTCCCTAAGAGCATTCAACACAAGGTAATGACATCTCAACCCACTAACCTACAAGAGGCTTTAACAATGGCCCGCCAAGCCTTAGAAACGGTGAATGAAATGGAAGCACCGGCACCAATGGTCAAGAACCACCCGAGTAACAACAAAAGAACATGGGAAGCCTCTCAATCAAGCAACCACAACAATAACAACAACCCCGCCAAGAAGCCTTTTACCTCCAACGACAAGAAAGGCTATGCCGGAAAACTGCCTTTTTGTGACGAATGCCACAAGCATCACTTTGAAGGATGTGGCAGGTTTCGCCACCGGCGCCAAGGACCCGTCGCTCGAAAGATGCCCAACGCATACAGAACGGGTGTTTGCTTCGAATGTGGCCAACTGGGTCATTTTAGGAATGTGTGCCCAAATAAGAAAATCAACCCCAACGCACGCCGTTGAACCTTCGACATCGACACCAAGGATGCCCGGAACGACGATGGACTAGTAACGGGTACGTTTCTTCACAACAAACCGTATATTTCATACTTGTTCGATTCGATTACCGCTAGACGTTTTATAACCAAGGATTTGACTCATGCTCTTTATATTCCACCTCTTTCCCCCAGATACTACTTAGACGATTTAAGTGACCGACGGAAAAATATTGTGTGCCTATAAATTTCATTGGAGGAAATACGTTAAGACTTTTGACTTGACACCTATAGAACTAGGGAGCTCGGAACCTATTCGTAAAAAAAAAAAAAAAAAAAAAAAAAAATGTTTCCCCATCATCTTGTATAGATTATTGTGAACTGAGTAATTTTCGGTTGGAAACCGATACCCTCTCCCTCGCATCCATGACCTCATGATTATTTGCACGAATCCCGTATGTTCCAAATCGACCTCCGTTCCGGTTATCATCAATTGGGGGTTAAGTGAGACGATGTCTCCTAAGCCACTTTCCGAACTCGCAACGTTAGTTGTAAATCTCTCTTAGTACCGCTTGATTTATTTAGGGCTCGCCCGTATCCATAAACCTCTTGAACCGCGTATGCAAATTCATATAGACTAATCTGTTATCGTATTTATAGATGACATCTTAACTTATTTAAGTAAAGAAGGAAAACGAACAACATCACCATCTTACGCTCGAACTTTTGAGAAAAGAGCAACTTTATACCAAATTCTCCGAGTGAGAATTTCTGTTGAACGAAGTCCAATTTTCTAGACCATGAAGTTAATGGTCAAGGAATTACAATCAATCTCGAAATCAAGCCACATGTAATCAGGAAACTCTCCCAACTCAGACTTGTATTCGTAAAAATCTTAGATCTCACCGGTTGTTACCGAAGATTCATTTCTGACTTTTCTCGTATTACACGACTTTAATCTCTCCGCGATCGAACCTTGAGCGTGATTCTTCACACCAACATTTCTAGCTAAATTCGTACAACACCAGATGGGACTCAAATATGGAAATATTTCTACTTGGACGCCGAAAGGCATACTCCCTCGACTCGAAATCAACGGGACGGAAATTCGTTATTTTGCACGAAGAATTCGAATACTAAATTGTGGATCCGATCAATATTCTTGTCATCACGTACCACACTACATACCTCTGTTATTTCACCGTTACCGTCTGATATTACTGGAAATTAAGATAACACACAATCCAACGATACTTCACTCTTCTTTGACTTAACGCCCTTGTGTTTCTGATAATCGGTCAACTATTATTCAACCCCGAACTATACAACTACGTGTACTACCTCGTTTCTCTTTCAGACTTCAACTTTTGACAACTAGAGGCACGTTATAGCAACCTCGAGATGTAAACTCATCCTATTCTAAGTCCTCATTTCACTACTATCTTTACCGTTCGCATTTCCGTTTAAAGAAACTCCTTGTAACATTTCTCCATGGATAGAGAAACTCCTCATATTACATAAGTATTCGCCACGAGGGTGAATAGTCCTAACGAACATTTTTCGAACCCTAACTAACTTGTTCAAACGTATCTTAAGAGATTCTTTTCCAACACGGTGTATCTTTGTCAATTATTCTGTATCGAAATACTCGTTTCACTTCTAGTTTTACAAGAAACCTTGGGAACCTGCTTAGACATGAGTACCGCGTACCACCCACAAACTGACGAACCGAGCAAACGAACGATTTACGTCTTGGAAAGACATCTCACAAACTCGTATTGTCACCTTTAGTAGATCACTCTTACAACAGTAGTTACCACTCGTGTGTTCACGCGCACTTTTCGAAACCTTATATGACCGCTAATGTCATACCCCTGTTCATTTAACCAAAGCATCAACCACCGAAATCTGAACTCCATCAAGAAACAACAATTGAGATCGTTCAAGTCCGAGAAGGGCTCGAGACAACCCATTGTCGCCAGAAGAGTTATACCAAACTTAGAGGAGAACCTCACAAATCCCAGTGTGTAACCGCGTAATATTGAGAACCCGCACCTTGGAAGGGTGTAATCCGTTTCGGGAATCAGGGAAAGTTAAACCCGCGACATGTTAACCCTTTTGAAACCTTGGGGCGTATTGGAACCGCTCCCTACCGTTTAGAACTTCCGACTCAATTAAGTTTCCGTTTACCCTACATTTCGTGTAACAAACTTAGAAACGTGTCCTGCGGAACAGGAACGTGCAATCCTGCTGGATACATCAACTATCGATGACAAACTTCTCTTCATAGGAAAACCAGTTGAAACTGGGGATCGTAAAAACCGAACCTTAATGCAACGTAAAACCCTGACTATCCAAATTCATGAGAACCCTCAAGAACGTACTTTCACTTATTCATAGCATTGACAACGTAAAGTCTCGAGTAAGAGATATCGACTACTACTTCCAACTAAATTTCGGGACGAAATTTCTTTTGAGTTGTGGATAATGTAACATCCCGCGTTTTTCCGTTAAATTTATTTTTAACACCGTCTTTTTCTTTTAAATAATACCTTTCGTTATTTAAATTCGTAGTTTCCGTTGACTAACGTTCATAATAATTCCGTCATTTAATTATAACATCTCTCGTTAACTTGCGTTTTAAAAATATTCGATCGGTTAAATCCCGCACCCGCTTTGAAACTCGAGGGACCGGAGTTGCCAAATGGGCAAACTAGTTGACTAGGTCAACTAGTCAACCCATTTCATCCATTCCATCATCTCCCTCATCCCTTTTCTCTCCATCTCAAGAACACACACACAAACCCATTCCATTCATTCATCATCTAAATTCAATCTTGGAAGCTCACAACAAATCCGATTACATATTTGGAATCCTCTCTTCATCCTCTACAATTTGATACCAACTTCATCTCGTTTGGGTAACATTTCTAAAACTCTAGATTTCTCTAAATTCGTGTTTTTGATTTGAAATGGTGTTAGTTAGTGTCTATGGCTCGAGTCTAACATGAATATATGTTTGGTTTGCTCGATTTGTTGTTTTTGGAGTAACTAGCATGAACTTGAAATGGGTGTGCTTAATCCTTGATTTTGGATGAGTTAATGTTGTTAGATTGTTAAAGTGCATGTTTTAATTGTGTTACTAGTATCACTAGCTTCGTTTTGATGCGTAGGTTGATTAAGAAAACTTTAAAAACATGAATATTGATTTTGTGATGTTTGACTAGGGTTTGATAGTTCTTGACATGAACTTTTGATGCTTGAATGCCATGGAATGTTAATTGTTAGTGATTAGTTGTAATGTATGCTTAATTACCTTCGAAACGGCATATCGTATGTGTAAATTGGATTCCCGAATCATAAAATACGTTTTACGAACTTGAAACTTTGAAAATAAACCTTTCTTGATCAATTGACGAGTTTTCGGTTATTGTAAATGTTATTTTTGTTTGATGAAACATGTTTAGTTGTGTTCCTTGTCAAAAGAGCTTTCCAACGGTATGAGATACGCTTTCTAATTGTTTACGGTTTGAGTTTTGCGTTTGTTTGAAATTTTACCAAGCCTTGAACAAGTGAAACAGGCCTGGGACCAGGCCACGGCCATTGTCGAGCCGCGACAGGCCTGGCCGCGGCGCGACATAAGCCGCGTCCAGATTCTGTTTCCCTTGACCTTTTTACTAAAAATGTTTGACATGTTCTAGACCTCCGATTCACATGAGACTTATTCTAACATGCTTATATATGAATAAAAACCTCAGAAAAATAGTTCGGGACCCGACCCGATCCCGTTGACTTTGACTTTGACCAAGTTTGACTTTTAGTCAAACTTAACCAAACTTTTATACAATCATTCTAACATGCTTTTATACTTGTTTCTTGTATGAAACTTGACAACGTGATTCACATGCTATACTTAATCGAGTCGTAACGAGCCATAGGACTAATTGAACATCTTTGACCGTTTGTGTTTACCGTTATTGATACAACCTATATGTTTAGGTCAAGACTAGCTTTGTCTTTGCACGCGTCTACTTGTTGAAGTACTTTATTAACTCTTGCACTCAAGGTGAGATCATAGTCCCACTTTTACTCTTTTTGAACTTATATTGGGATGAGAAAACATAAACGATTCTTTTGAACTAAGTGAACACAAGAACGGGAAAACAAACATTCTACATACGAGTTTAGAATAAAAATCCTCAATTCGATATTCATTAGTTACACTTGCCGGGTGTAAGCGAGAACTTATGTTATATGGCCATATGGGTTGACAACCCTCATCTTTGACGGTTCGCTACCGTCTACGGATGAAATATATTTTCGAGAATCAGTGTTTGTTCTAGCACTAAGTGATGGGGTATACAATGGAAAGAATGTTAAGCTTTGATAATTGGGTGCTCGTGAAACAAACTTTTGGAATGTATTACTATTATTTCATTGATGCAAATCTTGTGGTTCACTTGTACTTACTTACTTAAACCTATGATTTCACCAACGTTTTCGTTGACAGATTTCTATGTTTTTCTCAGGTCTTGCACGATATGTGAAACATGCTTCCGCTTACTATTTGATACTTGCATCCGATGTCGAGTATACATGCATTTCATGGAGCGTCTTTTGACTTTACTTTAAACCGTGTCGCCTAGATTTCAATCGTATCTATAACGTTGTAACTTAACTTTTGGTTGAACAATTCTTGTAAACTTTGAAACAATCTTTATTTTGAAATGAAGGCGACATATTTTGGTCAAACGTTATCTTAAAGACTTATAATCAGGTAATGGGACCCACGTAGTCGACGCCGTCACTTGACGATTTGTCGGGGTCGCTACAAAACCGAAATCAGGACATAAGTCAAGGAACAACGTACGAGTCAACGGACCAAAAATTACAAGTCAACTATGCACGTGAATATAATATAATATATAATTAATTATATAAATTAAATATATTATATATATTATATAAAATTATGTCGACAAACTAGAAGTTAAACGAAGTGAGCTGGTGACAGATGGCCATGCGATCGCATGGCCAAACAACCTCCAAACCATGCGATAGCATGGAAGGAGAAATTATGCCAACTCTATAAAGCTCGATTCGTTTTGATTTTTGATTCATTTTACTTAACTCTCTCGCACACATACACTTATATATATATATATATATATATATATATATATATATATATATATATATATATATATATATATATATATATATATATATATTATTATTATTATTATTATTATTATTATTATTATTATTATTATTATTATTATTATTATTATTATTATTGTTGTTGTTGTTATTATTATTATTATTATTATTATTATTATTATTATTATTATTATTATTATTTTTATTATTATTATTATTATTATTATTATTATTATTAAGATTATTATTATTATTAATCTTATTATTATTAGTATTATTAGTATTAGTAATATACATAAAATATTACGACGAGGTTCTGCTCGCGTACTTTCAAAACGGGTTTTATGAGCGGGATAGAGCTAAGGAAATTATGGGTTATAGCTATGGAGGTTATGGGTATGGATCAGGGGTATAGCACGTTAGGTCAATCTAGTGTTTATCATATCCGTTGCGTCTACGTACTTTTCTGCAATATTGAATCACAATATTGATACGTAAGCATTCATATCCTATCTTTTATATATTAATTGTGTATCCATGTCTAGTGCTCGAGTATATATATTTATGCATGCTTGTATGCTAAATTTCGTCGTTAAACAATTTATAATGAATCACAAATTAAATACATATATTACCGATAAAAGGTATATGATATGCATGTTTTTGGAAAGCTGGCGAAAAATCAATAACTTTTCATTTAGAAATCGCGTAATTTCGATGAACGAATTAAAAGATACGGTCAACTGATTTATGATTGATGTTAATTGGAATTGCTTTTGAATCTACAATTAATATTTAAACAACTTGTTTGTAAGATTGATAAATTGGATTTTTGAATATTACCAGCCGAGTAAATGAATCCTTATATAAGGCACATCTCGTTTTGTTGAACTATTGTCAAAATTGACTTTTTGAAACGACTTTGGATAACTTTTGTATGTCAATCTCGAGCATTAGGATTGTGATACACTATGACCTGACCTAGCTTGATAGACATTTATTGACCAACATATGTTCTCTAGGTTGAGATCTACGATTATTTGGTAATCCGAGTTTTGGTCACATTTTGGTGAACGACTTATATGCTGCTAAGGTGAGTTTCATTTGCTCCCTTTTTACTTGCCTTTGCAATCTATATTTTTAGGCTGAGAGTACATGCACTTTATTTTAAACGCAATGGATACAAGTACATACTAAATTCTACACCGAGTTTGAACCGAAAATCCCTTAGCTTTGGTAACTAGTAACTGCCGGTTATAAGAACTGGTGGGCGCGAGTAGTTATATATGGATCCATAGGGCTTGACTTCCCCGTCCGTTCCAGGTATAGAAACCCTAGCCTGAACTATAAAACAGACGTATGCTATTTGAGTTTAGTACATGTTGGATTACGTGTATTGTACATGTTGGTTGCATGTATGTTAAAACATGGGTACTTATTATATAGACGTTAAAGCTTAGTTACCAGGGTGCTCAATCTTGTAGAATAATTTGATAAACATTTCTGGATGAAACAACTGAAATCTTGTGGTCCACCTTTATATACAGATTATGCGAAACACTAAAACTATGAACTCACCAAACTTTGTGTTGACACTTGTTAGCATGTTTATTCTCAGGTTTCCTAGAAGTCTTCCGCTGTTTGCTTAGATGTTAGACAAGCTATGTGCATGGAGTCATAAATTTTTTATTCGAGAAAGCTTTGCATTCACAAAATCATCACCATGTATCTATTTTGACTGTTTTGTCAACGGAAGTATTATTGTAAACTATTATTTACGGTGATTGTCTATATGTAGAAATCATCAGATGTCGAAAACCTTGGATTTAAATATTCATTTATGGTATACCTTTTCAAAAGAATGCAATGTTTATAAAACGTATCATATAGAGGTCAAATACCTCGCTATGAAATCGATGAATGACGTATGGTCAATATGGATTTGGAGCAATCGTCACATACGTTGTGGTTGTGGTGGTAAGCTCTAATCTTTATTTCCTTGTTTTGATTTGTTTAAGGGTTAGGGTTTGGGCTAGTGATGAACATAAGACCCATATTTGATGATTTTGGGTGTTCTTGGGTAAGATTGAGTCATGAAGTCTCAATAGCAACTAACCTAGGGTTTCAAAGTGTTAATTGGTGATTTCGAATCTTAATTAGTTAGTTAATTACTAGCAGACCTAGTTAATTGGTAAATGGGTGTTAGTTGGGTTAGTGGATGACCCGAAATGAGTGTGTTGACTTTAAATGGTCAATTGGGTAATGATTGACCTAATTTGGGAAAGATGGGTGTGAGATACCTCAATTTCGGGGTAGTTAGTGTTGTTGGACCGTAATCACTAGCTTTTAGTGGTTAATGATGGTCTTCACCTTAATTGGACGGTTTTGATGAAAATGGGTGATTTAATGTATTAAGTCATTAAATGCACTTGAGTAGGGTGTTGGTGTTTGTCCAACTAGTTTGAGTGTTGACCGAGTACTTATTTTATTAGGTACTAGTTTGGGTGTTTGTCCAACCGTCACCGAATCATTAAGGTGAGTGGAATAATTATGCGTATACGTATATGGCGTATTTATTTGTGAATGTTATGGTATGAACCACGAGCCGGTAGTACCATAGCATGTATGTGACGAGTATGAAGTGTGAACCACGAGCCGGTAGCACTATAAACAAAGTGTGAACCACGAGCCGGTAGCACTATAAACAAAGTGTGAACCACGAGCCGGTAGCACTATAAACAAAGTGTGAACCACGAGCCGGTAGCACTATAAAAGAGTGAGACTCAATTGCGCATGGTGTGAACAAAGAGCCGGTAGCACGATAGCGTTATGGTTTACCATAATATGTTGTTGGATATTGATTAGCATGTTATATATATATATATATATATATATATATATATATATATATATATATATATATATATATATATATATATATATATATTGTGTTTGAGTATATGCTAATGTGGAGTTGTGATAGCGTACGAGTTATTAGCATTATGAGTATGACGACATGCTATTTGGGTTATATTTCGTATGAGGTATTTGGTGGGTGCAATTGCAAATAGATGGGTTATATATGTGTATGTATAATTGTTGCACTCACTAAGCTTTGCTTACCCTCTCGTTGTTTATCTTTTTATAGGCTCCGGCGGAGACAAGGGTAAGGGCATTCGTATGGATTAGCGATCCCACTTTATTTGTAGGGGACGCTTTTGATGTGATAGCTTTTGGAGTTGACCGAGATTTGGGTAGTTTAACCCCCAAACATCATGATCTAGTGCCGTTTGGAATTTAAACTAATTCGTTTGAAACTTATATATTTTGTACGAAACTCGTATTTCGGCCATATGTGGGCCCGGGTTCGTAAAACATGTTTTATCATTGAACTGTGTTAGTTTTACATATAAGAACATGTTGTGAAAAGCGTTTCGTCTAAATACGTCGGGAAATGGGTGATCTTTATTTGAAATTTGACAATTTCGGACAGAACTGAAATGGGCTTATGCGCGCCGTGCACCCATACTTTATAAAAAAAAATATTTTTTTTTTATTTCGCGTGTTTGTTTGGATATTGGGTTGGGTTGTTACAGCACCAAACACCACCGACGGTTTGTGGTGCTTGGTGTTTTGTGTCTTCGGCAATAATGTTAGATCTATCGTATCTTTTAACTCGTAGCTCCGATTTAGTCGCCATTTTTTTAAACCATATATTTTTCGGGATCTATCCGTTGGCAAACGGCGTAGGCAGTTTGTCCCAAATACTTTCGAAACGAGACGTGGAAAGCCTTCAATTTTGCCTTTTTCGATTTTGACCGTTTTGAATTCTTTCATATTATTCCTTTTGTGTATGTATGACTTAGCATGGTACATATTGTTTTAACGCCTATAATTTCTCTTACAATGAAATGATAACACATATAATTTTGAATATAATGTCACTTCATTAAACACGCTTTTTAAATCACTAATATGCGCCGCCAAATGGAGTAACATTTGGCGGCGCATAATCTTTGCTTTCAGATTGTGCTAAAATTCTCGAGATCACCCTAAAACAACCCTAACATCAAGACTCCTGGATAGTGTCTTGACATTCGAGGTCTTCAGGATGCCGAAAAAAGACGTTTTACTCATTTTTTATGTTCTCTTTGAATGTTTACAATTTATATCGTATTATTAGTTTTATGTATGCATGACTTAGCATGGTATATATAGTTTTAAGGCCTAATATTTAACTCGCAATGTAATTATGTATAACGCATATAAGTTTGAATCTAATGTCAATTCATTAAACACGCTTTTTAAATCATTAATATACGCCGCCAGATGGAGTACCATTTGGTGGCGCATAACGTTCGGTTTCAGAGTGTATTGAAATTCTCAAGATCACCCTAAAACGGCCGAACGAGCAAGACTCTCTGAACATGCTTGCCATTCGAGGTCGTCTAGATTCTGAAAAAGACATCTTTCCTCGGATATTTGTACCACGCACCAAACACCACCGACGGTTTGTGGTGCTTGGTGTTTTGTGTCTTCGGCCAAAACGTACGATCTATAGTATCTTTTGACTCGTAGCTCCGATTTAGTCGCCATTTTTTTAAATCGTGTATTTTTTTAGGATCTATCCACTGGTAAACTGCCGTAGGCGGTTTGTCCTAAATATATTTCGAAACGAGACCTGGAAAGCCTTTGACCGTTTTGAATTTCTTTCATATTATTCCTTTTGTGTATGTATGACTTAGCATGGTACATATTGTTTTAACGCCTATCATTTCGCTTACAATGAAATTATGTATAACACATATAATTTTGAATCTAATGTCACATCATTAAACACACTTTTTAAATCACTAATATGCGCCGCCAAATGGAGTAACATTTGGCGGCGCATAACCTTTGCTTTCAGATTGTGCTGAAATTCTCGAGATCATCCTAAAACAACCCTAACATCAAGACTCCTGGATAGTTTCTTGACATTTGAGGTCGTCAAGATGCCAAAAAAACATTTTACTCATTTTTTATGTTCTCTTTGAACATTTACAATTTATATCGTATTATTAGTTTTGTGTATGCATGACTTAGCATGGTATATATAGTTTTAAGGCCTAATATTTAATTCGCAATGTAATTATGTATAACACATATAAGTTTGAATCTAATGTCACTTCATTAAACACGCTTTTTTAAATCATTAATATGCGCCGCCAGATGGAGTACCATTTGGCGGCGCATAACCTTCGGTTTCAGATTGTGCTGAAATTCTCAAGATGACCCTAAAACGGCCGAACGAGCAAGGCTCTCTGAACGTGCTTGCCATTCAAGGTCGTCTAGATTCCGAAAAAGATATCTTTCCTCGCAAATTCGCACCACGCACCAAACACCACCGACGGTTTGTGGTGCTTGGTGTTTTGTGTCTTTGGCCAAACTGTTAGATCTATCGTATCTTTTGACTCGTAGCTCCGATTTAGTCGCCTTTTTTTTAAATCGTGTATTTTATCGGGATCTATCCGTTGGCAAACGCCGTAGGTGGTTTGTCCCAAATACTTTCGAAACCAGACCTGGAAAGGCTTCAATTTTGCCTTTTTTCGATTTTGACCGTTTTGAATTTCTTTCATATTATTCCTTTTGTGTATGTATGACTTAGCACGGTACATATTGTTTTAATGCTATCATTTTGCTTACAATGAAATTATGTATAACACATATAATTTTGAATCTAATGTCACTTCATTAAACACGCTTTTTAAATCACTAATATGCGCCGCCAAATGACGTAACATTTGGCGGCGCATAACCTTAGCATTCAGATTGTTCTGAAATTCTCGAGATCACCCTAAAACAACCCTAACATTAAGACTCCTGGATAGTGTCTTGACATTCGAGGTCGTCATGATGCAGAAAAAAGACGTTTTACTCATTTTTTATGTACTCTTTTGAACGTTTTTTGTTTATATCGTATTATTAGTTTTGTGTATGCATGACTTAGCATGATATATATAGTTTTAAGGCCTAATATTTAACTCGCAATGTAATTATGTATAACGTATATAAGTTTGAATCTAATGTCACTTCATTATACACGCTTTTTTAAATCATTAATATGCACCGCCAGATGGAGTACCCTTTGGCGGCGCATAACCTTCGATTTTAGATTGTGTTAAAATTCTCAAGATCACCCTAAAACGGCCGAACGAGCAAGACTCTCTGAACGTGATTGGCATTCGTGGTCTTCTAGATTCCGAAAAAGACATATTTCCTCGCAAATTCGCACCAAGCACCAAACACCGCCGATTGTTTGTGGTGCTTGGTGTTTTGTGTGTTCGGCCAAAATGTTAGACCTATCGTATCTTTTGACTCGTAGCTCTGATTTAGTCGTCGTTTTTTTAAATAGTGTATTTTTTTGGGATATATCCGTTGAAAACTTCCGTAAGCGGTTTGTCCCAAATATTTTTCGAAACGAGACCTCGAAAGCCTTCAATTTTACCTTTTTCAATTTTGACCGTTTTGAATTTCTTTCATATTATTCCTTCTGTGTATGTAAGACTTAGCATGGTACATATTGTTTTATTGCCTATCATTTCGCTTACAATGAAATTATGTATAACACATATAATTTTGAATCTAATGTCACTTCGTTTAACACGCTTTTTAAATCACTAATATGCGCCGCCAAATGGAGTAACATTTGGCGACGAATAACCTTTGCATTCAGATTGTGCTGAAATTCTCGAGATCACCCTAAAAATAACCCTAACATCAAGACTCCTGGATAGTGTCTTGACATTCGAGGTCGTCAAGATGCCGAAAAAAGACGTTTTACTCATTTTTTATGTTCTCTTTTGAACGTTTTCAGTTTATATCTTATTATTAGTTTTGTGTATGCATGACTTAGCATGGTATATATAGTTTTAAGGCCTAATATTTAACTCGCAATGTAATTATGTATAACGCATATAAGTTTGAATCTAATGTCACTTCATTAAACACTCTTTTTTAAATCATTAATATGCGACTCTAGATGGAGTACCATTTGGCGACGCATAACCTTCGATTTCAGATTGTGTTGAAATTCTCAAGATCACCCTAAAACGGTCGAACAAGCAAGACTCTCTGAACGTGCTTGGCATTGTGGTCGTCTAGATTCCGAAAAGGATATCTTTCCTGGCAAATTCTCACCACGCACCAAACACCACCGACGGTTTGTGGTGCTTGGTGGTTTGTGTCTTCGGCCAAAATGTTAGATCTATCGTATCTTTTAACTCGTAGCTCCGATTTAGTCGTCATTTTTTTAAATCATGTATTTTTCGGGATCTATCCATTGGCAAATGGCATAGGCAGTTTGTCCCAAATACTTTTGAAACGAGACGTGGAAAGCCTTCAATTTTGCCTTTTTTCGATTTTGACCGCTTTGAATTCTTTCATATTATTCCTTTTGTGTATATATGACTTAGCATGGTACATATTGTTTTAACGCCTATCATTTTTCTTACAATAAAATTATAACACATATAATTTTGAATATAATGTCACTTCATTAAACACGTTTTTTAAATCACTAATATGCGCCGCCAAATGGAGTAACATTTGGCGGCGCATAACCTTTGCTTTCAGATTGTGCTGAAATTCTCGAGATCACCCTAAAACAACCCTAACAACAAGACTCCGGGATAGTGTCTTGAATTTCGAGGTCTTCAGAATGCCGAAAAAAGACAATTTACTCATTTTTTATGTTCTCTTTGAATGTTTACAATTTATTTCATATTATTAGTTTTGCGTATGCATGACTTAGCATGGTATATATAGTTTTAAGGCCTAATATTTAACTCACAATTTAATTATGTATAATGCATATAAGTTTGAATCTAATGTCACTTCATTAAACACGTTTTTTAAATCATTAATATGCGCCGCCAGATGGAGTACCATTTGGCGGCGCATAACCTTCGGTTTCAGATTGTATTGAAATTCTCAAGATCACCCTAAAACGACCAAACGAGCAAGACTCTCTGAACGTGCTTGCCATTCGAGGTCGTCTAGATTCCAAAAAAGATATCTTTCCTCGCAAATTTGTACCACGCACCAAACACCACCGACGGTTTGTGGTGCTTGGTGTTTTGTGTTTTCGGCCAAAATGTTAGATCTATCGTATCTTTTGACTCGTAGCTCTGATTTAGTCGCCATTTTTTTTCAATCGTGTATTTTTTTAGGATCTATCCTTTGGCAAACTACCGTAGGCGGTTAGTCCCAAATATATTTCGAAACGAGACCTGGAAAGCCTTTGATCGTTTTGAATTTCTTTCATATTATTCCTTTTGTGTATGTATGACTTAGCATGGTACATATTGTTTTAACGCCTATCATTTCGCTTACAATGAAATTATGTATTACACATATAACTTTGAATCTAATGTCACATCATTAAACACGCTTTTTAAATCACTAATATGCGCCGCCAAATAGAGTAACATTTGGCGGCACATAACCTTTGCTTTCAGATTGTGCTGAAATTCTCGAGATCACCCTAAAACAACCCTAACATCAAGACTCCTGGAAAGTTTCTTGACAATCGAGGTCGTCAAGATGCCAAAAAAGATGTTTTACTCATTTTTATGTTCTTTTTGAACATTTACAATTTATATCGTATTATTAGTTTTGTGTATGCATGACTTAGCATGGTATATATAGTTTTAAGGCCTAATATTTAACTCGCAATGTAATTATGTATAACACATATAAGTTTGAATCTAATGTCACTTCAGTAAACACACTTTTTTAAATCATTAATATGTGCCGCCAGATGGAGTACCATTTGACGGCGCATAACCTTCGGTTTCAGATTGTGCTGAAATTCTCAAGATCACCCTAAAACGGCCGAACGGGCAAGACTCTCTGAACGTGCTTGTCATTCGAGGTCGTCTAGATTCCGAAAAAGACATTTTCCTCGCAAATTCGCACCACGCACCAAACACCACCGACGATTTGTGGTGCTTGGTGTTTTGTGTCTTCGGCCAAAATGTTAGATCTATCGTATCTTTTGACTCGTAGCTCCGATTTAGTAGCCATTTTTTAAATCGTGTATTTTTTCTGGATCTATCCGTTGGCAAACGCCGTAGGTGATTTGTCCCAAATACTTTTGAAACCAGACCTGAAAAGCCTTCAATTTTGCCTTTTTTCGATTTTGACCGTTTTGAATTTCTTTCATATTATTCCTTTTGTGTATGTATGACTTAGCATGATACATATTGTTTTAATGCTATCATTTCGCTTACAATGAAATTATGTATAACACATATGATTTTGAATCTAATGTCACTTCATTAAATACGCTTTATAAATCACTAATATGCGCCGCCAAATGGAGTAACATTTGACGGCGCATAACCTTTGCTTTCAGATTGTGTTGAAATTCTCGAGATTACCCTAAAACAACCCTAACATCAAGACTCCTGGATAGTGTCTTGACATTCGAGGTCATCAGGATGACGAAAAAGACGTTTTACTCATTTTTTATGTTCTCTTTGAATGTTTTCAATTTATATCGTATTATTAGTTTTGTGTATGCATGACTTAGCATGGTATATATAGTTTTAAGGCCTAATATTAAACTCGCAATGTAATTATGTATAACGTATATAAGTTTGAATCTAATGTCACTTCATTAAACACACTTTTTAAATCATTAATATGCGCCGCCAGATGGAGTACCATTTGGGGGCGCATAACCTTCGTTTTCAGATTGTGTTGAAATTCTCAAGATCACCCTAAAATTACCGAACGAGCAAGAATCTCTGAACGTGATTGCCATTCGAGGTCGTCTAGATTTCGAAAAAGACAACTCCTCGCAAATTCGCACCACGCACCAAACACCACCGATGGTTTGTGATGCTTGGTGTTTTGTGTCTTCGGCAAAAGTGTTAGATCTTCCATATCTTTTGACTCGTAGCTCCGATTTAGTCATTGTTTTTTTTAAATCGCGTATTTTTTTGGGATCTATCCATTGGAAAACTGCCGTAGGCGGTTTGTCCCAAATATATTTCGAAACGAGACCTGAAAAGCCTTCAATTTTGCCTTTTTCGATTTTGATCGTTTTGAATTTCTTTGGTATCATTCCTTTTGTGTATGTATGACTTAGCATGGTACATATTGTTTTAACACCTATCATTTCCCTTACAGTGAAATTATGTAAAACACATATAATTTTGAATCTAATGTCATTTCATTAAACACGTTTTTTAAATCACTAATATGCGCCGCCAAATGGAGTAACATTTGGCGGCACATAACCTTTGCTTTCAGATTGTGCTGAAATTCTCGAGATCACCCTAAAACAACCCTAACATCAAGACTCCTGGATAGTGTCTTGACATTCGAGGTCGTCAAGATGCCGAAAAAAGACGTTTTACTCATTTTTTATGTTCTCTTTTGAACGTTTACAATTTATATCGTATTATTAGTTTTGTGTATGCATGACTTAGCATGGTATATATAGTTTTAAGGCCTAATATTTAACTCTCAATGTAATCATGTATAATGCATATAAGTTTGAATCTAATGTCACTTTATTAAACACATTTATTTAAATCATTAATATGCCCCGCCAGATGGAGTACCATTTGGCGGCGCATAATCTTCGATTTCAGATTGTGTTGAAATTCTCAAGATCACCCTAAAACGGCCGAACAAGCAAGACTCTCTGAACGTGCTTGCCATTCGAGGTCATCTAGATTCCGAAAAAGACATCTTTCCTCGTAAATTCGCACCACGCATCAAACTCCACCGACGGTTTGTGGTGCTTGGTGTTTTGTGTCTTCGGCCAAAATGTTAGATCTATCGTATCTTTTGACTCGTAGCTCCGATTTAGTCGTCATTTTTTTAAATCATGTATTTTTCGAGATCTATCCGTTGGCAAACGGCGTGGGCGGTTTGTCCCAAATACATTCGAAACGAGACCTGGAAAGCCTTCAATTTTGCCTTTTTTTGATTTTGACCGTTTTGAATTTCTTTCATATTATTCCTTTTGTGTACGTATGACTTAGCATGGTACATATTGTTTTAACACCTATCATTTCGCTTACAATGAAATTATGTATAACACATATACTTTTGAATCTAATGTCACTTCATTAAACACGCTTTTTAAATCACTAATATGCGCCGCCAAATGGCGTAAAATTTGGCGGCGCATTACCTTTTCTTTCAGATTGTGCTAAAATTTTCGAGATCACCCTAAAACAACCCTAACATCAAGACTCCTGGATAGTGTCTTGACATTTGAGGTCGTCAGGATGCCGAAAAAAGACGTTTCACTCATATTTTATGTTCTTTTTGAACGTTTTCAATTTATATCGTATTATTAGTTTTTTGTATGCATGACTTAGCATGGTATATATAGTTTTAAGGCGTAATATTTAACTCGCAATGTCAATATGTATAACGCATATAAGTTTGAATCTAATGCCACTTCATTAAATACGGTTTTTTAAATCATTAATATGTGCCGCCAGATGGAGTACCATTTGGCGGCGCATAACCTTCGATTTCAGATTGTGTTGAAATTCTCAATATCACCCTAAAACGGTCGAACGAGCAAGACTCTCTGAACGTGTTTGCCATTCGAAGTCGTCTAGATTCCAAAAAAGACATATTTCCTTGCAAATTCGCACTACGCACCAAACAACACCGACGGTTTGTGGTACTTGGTGTTTTGTATCTTCGGCCAAAATGTTAGATCTATCATATCTTTTGACTCGTAGCTCCGATTTAGTCGCCATTTTTTTTAAATCGTGTATTTTTCGGGATGTATCCGTTGGCAAACTACGTGGGTGGTTTGTCCAAAATATTTTTTGAAACGAGACCTGGAAAGCCTTCAATTTTGCCTTTTTTTTTTATTTTGACCGTTTTGAATTTCTTTCATATTATTCCTTTTGTGTATGTATGACTTAGCATGGTACATATTGTTTTAACGCCTATCATTTCGCTTACAATGAAATTATGTATAACACATATAATTTTGAATCTAATGTCACTTCATTAAACACGCTTTTTAAATTGCTAATATACGCCACCAAATGAGGTAACATTTGGCAGCGCATAACCTTTGCTTTCAGATTGTGCTGAAATTCTCGTGATCACCCTAAAACAACCCTAACATCAAGACTCCTGGATAGTGTCTTGACATTCGAGGTTGTCAAGATGCCGAGAAAACACGTTTTACTCATTTTTTATGTTCTCTTTTGAACGTTTTCAATTTATATCGTATTATTAGTTTTGTGTATGCATGACTTAGCATGGTATATATAGTTTTAAGGCCTAATATTTAACTCGCAATGTAATTATTTATAACGCATATAAGTTTGAATCTAATGTCACTTCATTAAACACACTTTTTAAATCATTAATATGCACCGCCATATGGAGTACCATTTGGCGGCGCATAACCTTCGGTTTCAGATTGTGTTGAAATTCTCAAGATCACCCTAAAACGGCCGAACGAGCAAGTGTCATGACCGGATTTTTCCATGATTATATATTGAACAATATTAATATTTACATGATTAAATGTTTCCAACATATTAAGCAATCAAACTTTTTAAGACTTGATTAATTGAAACAAATTTTATGTAAACGTGTGACCACACAACTTGTCCGATGATTCACGAACGTTATAACTTGTAAATAACATGATAATATATATATGAACTTATATATATATATATATATATATATATATATATATATATATATATATATATATATATATATATATATATATATATATATATATATATATATATATATATATATATATTTAACATGATGAAATTATAATTAAGTATCTCATTAAGTATATTAACAATTAACTATATACATTAAATGAGACTACTAACTTAAGGATTTCGAAACGATATATATACGTAACGATTATCGTTGTAATAACGTCTTAATATTTATATATTGTATTAAGATATATTAATACACTATGTTATCATGATAATATAACAATTTACATCCCATTAGATATAATAACAATGGGATTAATTACATTTAACAAGGTCGTTAACTTAAAGGTTTCGAAACAACACTTACATGTAACGACTAACGATGATTTAACGACTCAGTTAAAAAATATATATATAGCGTATTAAGATGTATTAATACACATTTGAAGGACTTCAATACATATATCAAAACACTCTTAACAAAAATAATCACAATTGTATTCCCATTTGTTTTCATCAAGAATTCTACTCGTATTCGCTCGGTATTTGTACTCGTATTATACCCAGCTTCTAGATGTATTTACTATTGGTATATACCAATAAAAATCTGCTCCTTAGCAGCCTTAAATGATTAAGGAACTTATGGAACCAAGCATTTGTAAAGTAGCATAAATTATTTAGCAAGAAAACAAAATTAGGAATCTTTTCTTTCTTTATAAATTAAAAACGTTTTTATGCATACACACCGTTTCTTCTTTCCATTTTCTCATACTTACACTCCCAATTCTCTCTCAAAATACTCCTAACTTCATACTTGATTATCTCCAAGTATTTTCCCCATCATTTAGCTTCAATTACAAGCTTTTATCATCATAAAAACAACCTAGAATCAAAAAGTTGCAAGATTACTTCCAATCTTTTTAATCCAATCCAACAACTCATCAAAGATCAAGAACTTCCATATAATCTCAGTAACTTTTCATTCTTAATCAAGGTAATAATCATATCCAAGCTTTGGTTTAATTCCTATAAACATAACTACCTTAAATCATGTAGTAATCTTACTTGAACTTATTTTCATGTCATGATTCTGCTTCAAGAACTTCCAAGCCATCAAAGATCCTTTGAAGCTCAAGTTATTTTCTCATCATTTCCAGTAGGTTTACCTACTATACTTGAGGTAGTAATGATGTTCATAACATCAGTCGATTCATATATATATATATATATATATATATATATATATATATATATATATATATATATATATATATATAACTATCTTATTCGATGATTTAAACTTGTAATCACTAGAACATAGTTTAGTTAATTCTAAACTTGTTCGCAAACAAAGTTAATCCTTCTAACATAACTTTTAAAATCCACTACACATATGTTCTATATCTATATGATATGCTAACTTAATGATTTAAAACCTGTAAACACGAAGAACACCGTAAAACCGGACTTACGCCGTCGTAGTAAAACCGGGGGCTGTTTTGGGTTGGATAATTAAAAACTATGATAAACTTTAATTTAAAAGTTGTTCTTTTCAGGAAATGATATTTCTTATGAACATGAAACTATATCCAAAAATCATGGTTAAACTCAAAGTGGAAGTATGTTTTTCAAAATGGTCATCAAGATGTCATTTTTCGACGGAAATGACTACCTCTTTCAAATATGACTTGTAACCTGTAACTCGGACTATAAATCACTACTTTTTTAGTTTAGTTCTAAATACTGCAGTTCATTATGAAACCATAGCAATTTGATTCACTTTAAACGGATTTGTAATGATTATTTGGCTAGCAAAACAAAATCTGCTAAAATTAACCTTGTATAGACGAAATTTATATTGTAAAAACTATATTAACCATATCCATGCTAACTTTTCCTATATATATTTGAACATGTTATCATTAGTATAATAAAATATTATAATCTTAGTTAATTCCGAGATTGTATATATATATAATAATCTTGGTACATTCCATGACAATAAGTATACAATAACAGGACGTTCAACCCCTATAATCTCTGGGTTGATGCAAAGACAATACGTATACAATACATCGTGGGGTAATTCTAAGATTATATATATACCGATTATTGGATTGTTGGACATTTCGGACTATTTTGGACTACTAACAAAGGACTACTAACATAAAAATGTTAAAAAAATTAATTTGTAAGTATTCTATGAACTTGTTTTATTTTATTCACATGTCGTATTATTATCTGAATCATTATTATTGTTATAGGTTCGTGAATCCAAGGATGACGGCCATATTTTTAATTAGCTGAAAACTTATTATTAATATACTTTTACTACCGTGAGTATATAGTCCCATTTTTAAACTCTAAAAATATTTTGGGATGAGAATACATGCATTTTATGTTTTACGCCATGGACACAAGTACTTAAAATATATTCTACGTTGAGTTGTACCACATTGCATATCTTCCCTAATAGCTTGGTAACTAATATTTACATGTTGTAAGAACATGTAAGCGCGAATCCTATTGATAGATCTATCGGGTTTGACAACCCCAACCGGGCTAGTCGCTCTAGTATCGTAAACGGTTGCATAGTACTTCATTTTTACTACACTTGGTACAGTGTAGGGAGATTTCATAATAAAGGGAATATGATACATTTATGGTTAAGTATGGTTACCGATGCACTCAACAACTTATAGAATATCTTTATTGAAATATTTATAACTATGAAATCTTGTGGTCTATATTTATATCGATGCTAGCTTTAAACCTATATATCTCACCAACCTTTGTGTTGACTGTTTAAGCATGTTTATTCACAGGTCCTTAAGAAAGTCTTCCGCTGTTGCATTATCTGAGCAAGCTGTGCATGGAGTCTCATGCTTTTATTTAAATGAAGTGTTGCATTCAATAAAACCTTTGTCATGTATTATATTCGACTGTTATGTCACGTGTGTAGTATTTGGAAACCGATGTATTACGGGGATTATTTCTTAAATAATCGCCCACTTGTTTAAAACATGCATTATGTATAATAAGGGTGTGTCTTTTTATGAAACGAATGCAATATTTTCTAAAATGAATCATATAGAGGTCAAATACCTCGCTATGGGACCAATGAATAACGTACCGCATTTATAGTAATATGGACGAGTCGATTCAGTTGGCATCAGAGCAGAGGTCTTAGCGAACCAGAAATTGCATTAGTGTGTCTGACCGGTATTTGTTAGGATGCATTAGTGAGTCTGGACTTTGACCGAACTTGTTTTTGAAAAACATTACTTATCATTTTTGGTCGGAAATTAAATATTATAACATGTAAATATTATGTGGTATATTACTAATGTGGTAGTTAATGTGTGATAGATGTCTACTTCTAGCACCAATCTCATTATCACATTCAGTGACTCCGAAGTTGAATCTCTAGCAAAAGTACCAATCATCGACTTATCTGATAACGAAAATGACCCGAAGGAAGGTGTATAAATCATATATATAACTGATGACGATGATGACCTGGAGTCGGATGCATTTTTGGAAGACTCACAATTTCCAGAGGAACCTATAATCGACAACCCAGAAATTCCAAAAGCAGAAACTAATAAAATAATTATTGTACCAAGTGCTCCTAATACTACCACACCTAGTCAACCATGTCTTACCAGTACTATAGAAATGTCATCTACTGAACCCCAACCAAAACCTAGACTTACCGCTGAAATACGCACTCTGACAGTAGGGAAGCAAAAATTCTACGATTTCTCAGATTTCTTTGAATTCCCAAGCAAGCCTCGTCGTTTCTAATCTGTTTTTGCAGCTATTCGACTTCACGCCTTATATAATAATATATCATGTGCTATATTTCATCTTACATATGTTTTATGTAAATAGTGGTATTGAAATATTGTAAAATATTGTACCAAAAGAATAAGCGTGAAGTATTAATGCATTAAGTTTTTCATGATAGAATATTATCATGATTGTAGTAGTTAATTTGTGTACTAGCTATTAAGTATGAACTTTAACGGGTAGGTACTACCCGAGCTACAATTATAAAACGCTAATAAGAAGAAAATGCTTTTATAATAATTTTGTTCATATTATTAATATGCCACGATGTACCATTAATTACTTGCTACATCTATAATATTCTACGTGATTAATTATCTTATATGTTTATTGAAGAAACATGGCTCGATTAAATCGAATGACGGAACAAGAAATTGAGGAGCTTATCAACCAATGCGTAAACGACCGAATGCTTTAGGTCGAAGCGGCAAGAGCAGCAGTAAACAACACAAACCCTCGTGTTAGATGCTCATATAAAGCATTTCAAGGTTGTAAACCTTCATCATTCAGTGGAACAGAAGGACCAGTCGATTTAACCCGATGGTTCAAAAAAATGGAGTCCGTATTTAAAATCAATGGTTGTGCGGAAGGGGATCGGAAAAAGTGTGCTTCATGCACATAAGAAGATGGTGCACTTACATGGTGGAAAAACTATGTAAAAGCTGTAGGGGCGATGAAGCATATGATACTCCTTGGGAGGAATTGAAAAATATGCTAATCAACGAATACTGCCCAAGGAACGAGGTTAGGAAGATGGAAGCCGAGTTATGAAATCTGAAAGTTGTCGGAATGAAACTTACCAACTATAAAAGGCGATTCATGAAATTATCCTTGTTATGTCCTGAATTGGTACCAACGGAAGAGTGAAAGATTGAATTGTACAAAGATGGTCTGCCAAAGAACATCAAGGCCAATGTTACAGCATCCAAACCCAAGACAATTCATGAAGCTATCACCATGGCAAACGAGCTAATGGATCAGATCATCCTGGATAAGAACGCATCAAATACTGATGCCAAGGTATCAGATAACAAAAGAAAGTGGGATGGAAACCGTGATCGAGGTCACCAGCAACAATCTCTCAAGAAACAGGAAACCACACAAGGTGCGGGTAGTGGTTCAAACTTGGGTTACAAAGGGCGTAATCCCTTATGTAATAGATGCCACAAACATCACACTGGTTTTTGCAATGTGGTGTGCAACAAATGTAATCGAAGGGGTCATCTTGTTGAAGATTGTTGGGTTCCTGTTACAAATACAAATGGCACCAAGACTCCTGCCACCAATGCAAATAGAACTGCCCTGGCTACTATTACTTGTTACGGGTGTGGGAAACAGGGTCATATTAAGAGCCAGTGCCCGAATCCAGAGAAGAATAACGGACATGCACGGGGAAGAGCATTTGTTAGTAATGCTAGAGAGGCATGTGAAGACCCGGAGCTTGTTACAGGTACGTTTACCATTAATGACTTATCAGCATCTATTATATTTGATACTGGTGCCGATAGAAGTTACATGTGTAGAGACTTTTACGCTAAATTGAATTGTTCATCATTACCTCTAGATGCTAAGTACATGATTGAGTTAGCTAATGGTAAACTAATTAAAGGCGTTAAAATTTGCCGTGATTGTAAAATAAAATTAGCCGGAGAAACATTTAAAATTGATTTGATACCCGTAGAATTAGGAAGTTTTGATGTAATAGTAGGCATGGACTGGATGTCCAAAATAGGAGCTGAAGTTGTGTGTGCCAAGAAGGCAATTCGCATTTCTCGTAAGGATAAAACGGCAGTAATGATATATGGAGAGAAGGGTAACTCAAAGCTAAAACTCATTAGCTGCTTGAAAGTCTAAAAGTGCTTGAAGAAAGGGTGCTATGCTATCCTGGCACATGTTAATAAAGTCGAAACGAATGAAAAAGAGAAGAGCATCAACGACGTGCCTGTGGCAAGAGATTTTCCTGAAGTCTTTCCGGAAGAGTTACCGGGATTACCTCCATTTAGATCTATAGAATTTCAAATAGATCTAGTACCAGGAGCTGCACCAGCAGCTCGTGCTCCATACAGACTTGCACCATCTGAGATGAAAGAGTTACAAAGCCAGTTACAAGAATTACTGGATCGTGGATTCATTCGACCGAGTACTTCACCGTGGGGAGCTCCAATTTTATTCATCAAGAAAAAGATGGATCCTTCCGAATGTGTATAGATTACTACGAATTAAACAAGTTAACTATCAAGAATCGGTACCCATTACTGAGAATTGATGACTTGTTTGATCTGCTGCAAGGATCATGTGTTTACTCTAAAATTGATCTAAGATCGGGATATCATCAGTTGCGTATCAAAGAAGAAGATATTCTAAAAACCACATTTCGGACACGCTACGGTCATTATGAATTTTTAGTCATGCCGTTCGGGCTGATAAACGCACCAGCTATATTCATGGACCTCATGAATCGGGTATGCAGTCCGTATTTGGATAAGTTTGTTATCGTCTTTATTGATGATATTCTTATTTATTCCAAAAATGAACAAAAACATGAGCAACATTTAAGGTTGGTGTTGGAACTGTTGAAGAAAGAACAGTTATACGCAAAGTTTTTTAAGTGTGCCTTTTGGTTAAAGGAAGTACAATTCCTTGGTAATATCGTGAGCAGTCAAGGAATTCAGGTCGGTCCAGCGAAGGTTGAAGCCATTGAAAAATGGGAAACCCCAAAGACTCCGACGCAAATACACAATTTTTGGGTCTTGCTGGCTATTACAGAAGGTTTATTCAAGATTTTTCCCGGATAGCCAAACCATTGACAGCATTAACACATAAAGGGAAGAAGTACGAATGGACTTCTGAGCAGGAAGCCACATTTTAATTATTGAAGAAGAAGTTGACTACATCGCCTATTCTATCGTTACCTGAAGGAAACGATGATTTTGTAATTTATTGTGACGCTTCGCGACAAGGTTTTGGTTGTGTCCTCATGCAACGAAAGAAGGTTATTGCATATGCATCCCGACAACTGAAGATTCATGATCAAAATTATACGACTCATGATCTAGAATTGGGAGTAGTGGTGTTTGCATTAAAGATTTAGAGACACTACTTGTATGGGGTTAAATGTACTGTGTATACCGACCATAAAAGCCTTCAACATATCTTCAACCAAAAACAACTGAACATGAGGCAACGTAGGTGGGTCGAGCTGATAAACGACTATGATTGTGAAATTCCCTATCATCCCGGGAAAGAAAATGGTGTAGCAGATGCTTTAAGTAGGAAGGAAAGAGAGCCGATTCGAGTATGGGCAAGGAATATGAAGATTCATACAAACCTGACTACACAAATAAAGGAGGCTCAACGAGGAGCTCTTAGTGAAGAAAACTTTGGAAATGAGATGCTCAAGGGTTTAGTCAAGCAACTTGAGATACGAGAAGCTGGAACCCGGTATTTTAATGGATGTATTTGAGTACCGAAGTTTAAAGGGTTAAGAAAATTGGTTTTGGATGAGGCACATAAGACGAGATACTCGATACATCCCGGAGCTGGAAAGATGTATCAAGATCTAAAGGTACACTTTTGGTGGCCAAATTTGAAAGCTGATATTGCAACATACATTGGAGAATGTTTGACTTGCTCCAAAGTCAAGGCGGAACATCAGAAACCATCAGGTTTGCTTCAACAACCAGAAATCCCAGAATGGAAATGGGAATGTATCACCATGTATTTCATCACGAAGCTACCAAAGACTGCATGGGGTTATGACACCATTTGGGTAATTGTCGATCGTCTCACCAAATCTGCACATTTCCTACCTATGAAGGAAATGGATAAGATGGAGAAATTGGTACGATTATACATGAAGAAAGTTGTTTCAAGACATGTAGTACCTATCTCCATTATATCCGATCATGACAGTCGATTTACATCAAGGTTTTGGCAATCACTACATGAAGCTCTAGGGACTCGTCTGGATATGAGCACTGCATATCATCCTCAGACCGATGGGTAAAGTGAAAGGACCATTCAGACTCTTGAAGACATGCTTAGAGCATGTGTGATCGATTTCGGAAATGGATGGGATAAATATTTACCATTGGCAGAATTCTCGTATAACAGCAGTTATCATACGAGTATTAATGCTGCACCATTCAAAGCACTTTATGGAAGAAAGTGTAGATCCCCTATCTGTTGGAACAAAGTAGGTGACAGAAAACTGACTGGTCCCGAGATCATACAGGAGACTACTAATAAGATTGTGCAAATCAAGGAGAGATTGAAGACCGCCCAAAGTCGTCAAAAGAGCTATGCTGATGTTCGAAGGAAGCCGTTAGAATTTCAGGTTGATGACATGGTTATGTTAAAGGTGTCACCATGGAAAGGTGTGATACGCTTTGGTAAGAGGCATAAATTTAACCCAAGATACGTAGGACCATTCAAGATCATCGAACGTATTGGATCAGTGGCTTATCGACTTAAGCTACCACAGCAACTTGCTGGAGTACACAATACCTTTCACGTCTCGAACCTAAGGAAATGCCTTGCAAAATAAGACCTCACTGTTCCTCTTGAGGAAATCCAAATCGACGAGAAATTGCATTTTATAGAAGAGCCTGTCGAAATCATGGATCGTGAAGTCAAACGGCTCAAGCAAAGCAACATACCTATAGTTAGGATTCGTTGGAATGCTCGAAGAGGTCCTGAGTTCACTTGGGAAAGAGAGGATTAGATGAAACAGAAATATCCACAGCTGTTTACAAACACCGCCCATTGAATAGGTATTACTTCAAATTTCGGGACGAAATTTCTTTAACGGGTAGGTACTGTCATGATCCGGATTTTTCCATGATTATATATTGGACAATATTAATATTTACATGATTAAATGTTTCCAACATATTAAGCAATCAAACTTTTTAAGACTTGATTAATTGAAACGAATTTTATGTAAACGTGTGACCACCCAACTTGTTCGATGATTCACGAACGTTATAACTTGTAAATTACATGATAATATATATATGAACTTATATATATATTTAACATGATGAAATGATAATTAAGTATCTCATTAAGTATATTAACAATGAACTATATACATAAAATGAGACTACTAACTTAAGGATTTCGAAACGATATATATACGTAACGATTATCGTTGTAATAATGTCTTAATATTTATATATCATATTAAGATATATTAACACACTATGTTATCATGATAATATAATAATTTAACATCCCATTAGATATAATAACAATGGGTTTAATTACATTTAACAAGGTCGTTAACTTAAAGGTTTCGAAACAACACTTACATGTAACGACTAACGATGATTTAACGACTCAGTTAAAATGTATATATATAGTGTATTAAGATGTATTAATACACATTTGAAGGACTTCATTACATATATCAAAACACTCTTACTTAACAAAAATAATCACAATTGTATTCCCATTTGTTTTCATCAAGAATTCTACTCGTATTCGCTCGGTATTTGCACTCGTATTATACCCAGCTTCTAGATGTATTTACTATTGGTATATACCAATAAAAATCTACTCCTTAGCAGGATTAAATGATTAAGGAACATGTGGAACCAACCATTTGTCAAGTACCATGAATTATTTAGCAAGAAAACAAAATTAGGAATCTTTTCTTTCTTTATAAATTAAAAACATTTTTATGCATACACACCATTTTTTTCATTCCATTTTCTCATACTTACACTCCCAATTACCATTTTTTTCATTCCATTTTCTCATACTTACACTCCCAATTCTCTCTCAAAATATTCCTAACTTCATACTTGATCATCTCCAAGTATTTTCCCCATCATTTAGCTTCAATTACAAGCTTTAATCATCATAAAAACAACCTAGAATCAAGAAGTTGCAAGATTACTTCCAATCTTTTTAATCTAATCTAACAACTCATCAAAGATCAAGAACTTCCATATAATCTCTGTAACTTTTCATTCTTAATCAAGGTAATAATCATATCCAAACTTTGGTTTAATTCCTATAAACAAAACTACCTTAAATCAAGTAGTAATCTTACTTGAACTTGTTTTCGTGTCATGATTCTGCTTCAAGAACTTCCAAGCCATCAAAGATCCTTTAAAGCTCAAGTTATTTTCTCATTATTTCCAGTAGGTTTACCTACTATACTTGAGGTAGTAATTATGTTCATAACATCATTCGATTCATATATATATATAACTATCTTATTCGAAGATTTAAACTTGTAATCACTAGAACATAGTTTAGTTAATTCTAAACTTGTTCGAAAACAAAGTTAATCCTTCTAACATAACTTTTAAAATCCACTAAACACATGTTCTATATCTATATGATATGCTAACTTAATGATTTAAAACCTTTAACCACGAAGAACACCGTAAAACCGGACATACGCCGTCGTAGTAAAATCGGGGGCTGTTTTGGGTTGGATAATTAAAAACTATGATAAACTTTGATTTAAAAGTTGTTCTTCTAAGAAAATGATATTTCTTATGAACATGAAACTATATCTAAAAATCATGGTTAAACTCAAAGTGGAAGTATGTTTTTCAAAATGGTCATCAAGATGTCGTTTTTCGACGAAAATGACTACCTCTTTCAAATATGACTTGTAACCTGTAAATCCGACTATAAACCACTACTTTTTAAGTTTAGTTCTAAATAATACAGTTCATTATGAAACCATAGCAATTTGATTCACTTTAAACGGAGTTGTAATGAATATTTGGCGAGCAAAACAAAATCTGCTAAAATTAACGTTGTATGGACGAAATTTATATTGTAAAAACTATATTAACCATATCCTTGCTAACATTTCCTATATATATTTGGACATGTTATCATTAGTATAATAAAATATTATAATCTTAGTTAATTCCGAGATTGTATATATATATATATATATATATATATATATAATCTTGGTACATTCCATGACAATAAGTATATAATACGTTTTGATAAATCCTAAGACAATAAGTATACAATACGTTTTGATAAATTCTAAGACAATACATATACAATACGTCTCTGGGTTGATGCAAAGACAATACGTCGTGGGGTAATTCTAAGATTATATATATACCGATTATTAGATTGTTGGACATTTCGAACTATTTTGGACTACTAACAAAGGACTACTAACATAAAAATGTTAAAAAAATTAATATATAAGTATTCTATGAACTTGTTTTATTTTATTCACATGTCGTATTATTATCTTAATCATTATTATTGTTATAGGTTCGTGAATCCAAGGACGACGGCCATATTTTTAATAAGCTGAAAACTTATTATTAATATACTTTTACTACCGTGAGTATATAGTCCCATTTTTAAACTCTAAAAATATTTTGGGATGAGAATACATGCATTTTATGTTTTACGCCATGGACACAAGTACTTAAAATATATTCTACGTTGAGTTGTACCACATTGCATATCTTCCCTAATAGCTTGGTAACTAATATTTACATGTTGTAAGAACATGTAAGCGCGAATCCTATTGATAGATCTATCGGGTTTGACAACCCCAACCGGGCTAGTCGCTCTAGTATCGTAAACGTCTGCATAGTACTTCGTTTTTACTACACTTGGTACAGTGTAGGAGATTTCATAATAAAGGGAATATGCTACATTTATGGTTAAGTATGCTTACCGAAGCGCTCAACAACTTATAGAATATCTTTATTGAAATAATTATAACTATGAAATCTTGTGGTCTATATTTATATCGATACTAGCTTTAAACCTATATATCTCACCAACCTTTGTGTTGACTATTTAAGCATGTTTATTCTCAGGTCCTTAAGAAAGTCTTCCGCTGTTGCATTATCTGAGCAAGCTGTGCATGGAGTCTCATGCTTTTGTTTAAATGAAGTGTTGCATTCAATAAAACCTTTGTCATGTATTATATTCAACTGTTATGTCACGTGTGTAGTATTTGGAAACCGATGTATTATGGGGATTATTTCTTAAATAATCACCCAATTGTTTAAAACATGCATTATGTATAATTAGGATGTGTCTTTTTATGAAACGAATGCAATATTTTCTAAAATATATCATATAGAGGTCAAATACCTCGCTATGGGACCAATGAATAACGTACCGCGTTTATAGTAATATGGACGAGTCGTTTCAGCAAGACTCTTTGAACGTGCTTGACATTCGAGGTCGTCTAGATTCCGAAAAAGACATCTTTCCTCACAAATTCGCACCATGTACCAAACACCACCGACGGTTTGTGGTGCTTGGTGTTTTATAACTTCGGGCAAAATGTTATGTCTATCGTATCTTTTGACTCGTAGCTCCGATTTAGTCGCCATTTTTTTAAATCATGTAATTTTCGGGATCTATCCGTTGGCAAACGGTGTGGGCAATTTGTCCCAAATACATTCAAAACGAGACCTGGAAAGCCTTCAATTTTGCCTTTTTTTGATTTTGACCGTTTTGAATTTCTTTCATATTATTCCTTTTGTGTATGTACGACTTAGCATGGTACATATTGTTTTAACGCCTATCATTTCGCTTACAATGAAATTATGTATAACACATATACTTTTGAATCTAATGTCACTTCATTAAACACGCTTTTTAAATCACTAATATGCGCCGCCAAATGGCGTAACATGTGGCGGCGCATTACCTTTGCTTTTAGATTGTGATGAAATTTTTGAGATCACCCTAAAACATCTCTAACATCAAGACTCCTGGATAGTGTCTTGACATTCGAGATCGTCGGGATGCCGAAAAAAGACATTTTACTCATATTTTATGTTCTCTTTGAACGTTTTCAATTTATATCGTATTATTAGTTTTTTTGTATGCATGACTTAGCCTCGTATATATAGTTTTAATGTAGTGACCCGAATTTTTCCATGTTTATATATATTAATTGAGATTGATATTTACATAACTAAATGTTTCCAACATGTTAAACAATCAAACTTGTTAAGACTTGATTAAATGAAATAAGTTTCATATAGACAATTGATCACCCAAGTTGACCGGCGATTCACGAATGTTACAAAATTGTGAAAACTACATGTTGTGGTATATATAGACATATATATATGGTTAACATGAGATTATGATGAGTAAGTATCTCACTAAGTATATTAACAATGTGTGATATACATAAAAAATGAGATTTCTAAGTTAAGAAACTTGTAATGATATATATAATGATTATCGTTATGATAACGTCTACTAAATATATATGTATCATATTAAGATATTGATACACTATATTTAACATGATAAAATGATATTTAAATATATCATTAAGTGTGTTAACAATGAACTACATATGTAAAAACAAGACTACTAACTCAAGAATTACGAAATGAGACTTATATGTAACGTTGTAACGATATTTTAATGTATATATCATATTAAGATATATTCATACATCATAATATCATGATAATATAATAATTTAATATCTCATTTGATATAATAAACATTGGGTTAATAACATTAATTGAGATCGTTAACTTAAAGGTTTCAAAACAACACTTACATGTAACGACTAACGAAGACTTAACGACTCCATTATAATGTATATACATGTTATTTTTTGATATGTATTCTTACACTTTTGAAAGACTTCAAGACACATATTAAAGTACTTCTACTTAACAAAAATGCTTACAATTACATCCTCGTTCAGTTTCATCAACAATTCTACTCGTATGCACCCGTATTCGTACTCGTACAATACACAACTTTTAGATGTATGTACTATTGATATATACAATCCAATGATCAGCTCTTAGCAGCCCATGTGAGTCACCTAACACATGTGGGAACCATCATTTGGCAACTAGCATGAAATATCTCATAAAATTACAAAAATATTAGTAATCATTCATGACTTATTTACATGAAAACAAAATTACATATCCTTTATATCTAATCCATATACCAACGACCAAAAACACCTACAAACACATTCATTCTTCAATTTTCTTCATCTAATTGATCTCTCTCAAGTTCCATCTTCAAGTTCTAAGTGTTCTTCATAAATTCCATAAGTATAGTTTCATAAAAATCAAGAATACTTCCAAGTTTGCAAGTCTACTTCCAAGCTTTATAATCCATTCCAAGTAATCATCTAAGATCAAGGAACCTTTGTTATTTACATTAGGTTATCTTTCTAATTCAAGGTAATATTCATATTCAAACTTTGATTCAATTTCTACAACTATAACAATCTTATTTCGAGTGAAAATCTTACTTGAACTGTTTTCGTGTCATGATTCTGCTTCAAGAACTTTCAAGCCATCCAAGGATCCTTTGAAGCTAGATCCATTTTTCTCATTTTCAGTAGTTTTATCCAGAAAACTTGAGGTAGTAATTTGATTCATACATATAAAGCTATCTTATTCGAAGGTTTAAACTTGTAATCACTAGAACATAGTTTAGTTAATTCTAAACTTGTTCGCAAACAAAAGTTAATCCTTCTAACTTGACTTTTAAAATCAACTAAACACATGTTATATATCTATATGATATGCTAACTTAATGATTTAAAACCTGGAAACACGATGAACACCATAAAATCGGATATACGCCGTCGTAGTGAAACCGGGGGCAGTTTTGGTTTGAATCATTAAAAACTATGATAAACTTTGATTTAAAAGTTTTTCTTCTGGGAAAATGATTTTTCATATGAACATGAAACTATATCCAAAAATCTTGGTTAAACTCAAAGTGAAAGTATGTTTTTCAAAATGGTCATCAAGATGTTCTTTCGACGGAAATGACTACCTCTTTAATAATTGACATGTAACTTAAATTTCCGACCATAAACCTATACTTTTTCTGTTTGGATTCTTAAATTAGAGTTCAATATGAAACCATAGCAATTTGATTCACTCAAAACGGATTTAAAATGAAGAAGTTATGGGTAAAACAAGATTGGATATTTTTTATCTTTTTAGCTACGGGAAATGTTTAACAAATCTATACAAATCATATCCTAGCTAACTTATATTATATTATACATGTATTTTAATATATTATGTAATCTTGGGATACCATAGACACGTTTGCAAATGTTTTGACATATCATATCGACCCATGTATATATATTATTTGGAACAACCATAGACACTCTATATGCAGTAATGTTGGAGTTAACTATACAGGGTTGAGGTTGATTCTAAAAATACATATACTTTGAGTTGTGATCTAGCATGAGACGTGTATACACTGGGTCGTGGATTGATTCAAGATAATATATATCGATTTATTTCTGTACATCTAACTGTGGACAACTAGTTGTAGGTTACTAACAAGGACAGCTGACTTAATACACTCAAATCTTTAAAACATAATAAAAATGGTTGCAATTATATTTTGATCATACTTTGATATATATGTACATATTTTTATAGGTTCGTGAATCGATCCGTGGCCAAGTCTTATTTCCGAGGAAGGAAATATCTGTGAAAGTGAGTTATAGTCCCACTTTTAAAATCTAATATTTTTGGGATGAGAATACATGCAGGTTTTATAAATGATTTACAAAATAGACACAAGTACGTGAAACTACATTCTATGGTTGAATTATCGAAATCGAATATGCCCATTTTATTAAGTATGGTAATCTAAGATTTAGGGAACAGACACCCTAATTGACGCGAATCTTAAAGATAGATCTATTGGGCCTAACAAACCCCATCCAAAGTACCGGATGCTTTAGTACTTCGAAATTTATATCATATCCGAAGGGTGTCCCGGAATGATGGGGATATTCTTATATATGCATCTTGTTAATGTCGGTTACCAGGTGTTCACCATATGAATGATTTTTATCTCTATGTATGGGATGTGTATTGAAATATGAAATCTTGTGGCCTATTGTTACGATTTGATATATATAGGTTAAACCTATAACTCACCAATATTTTTGTTGACGTTTAAAGCATATTTATTCTCAGGTGAATATTAAGAGCTTCCGCTGTTGCATACTAAAATAAGGACAAGATTTGGAGTCTATGTTTGTATGATATTGTGTAAAAACTGCATTCAAGAAACATATGTCGATGTAATATATTTCTATTGTAAACCATTATGTAATGGTAGTGTGTAAACAGTATATTTTAGATTATCATTATTTGATAATCTACGTAATGTTTTTAAAACCTTTATTGATAAAATGAAGGTTATGGTTGTATTAAAAATGAATGCAGTCTTTGAAAAACGTCTCATATAGAGGTCAAAACCTCGCAACGAAATCAATTAATATGGAACATTTATAATCAATATGAATGGGACATTTCAGTTGGTATTAGAGCGTTGGTCTTAGAAAACCAGAAAATTTGCATTAGTGTGTCTTATCGAGTTTGTTAGGTTGCATTAGTGAGTCTGGACTATGACCGTGTTTTCTTTAAAAATGATTGCTTAACATTTTTGTTGGAAACTATATATTATTAACATGTAAATATTATGTGATATATTAATCTCTTAACATGTTTGATATTGTGTGATAGATGTCTACCTCTAGCACAAATCCCATTGACTCACCTAATAATAACGAAGAGTCGAATATATATTGGCAAGATTCACAAGTTCCCGAAGAACCGGAAGAAGAGGAAACGGAACCGGAAGAAGAGGAACCGGAAGAAGAGGAACCAGAAGAAGAGGAACCGGAAGAAGAAGAGGTTCCGGAGGGGGAATAGTAGGAACCACAGAAAACCGGTCAAATAAAAGAAAATCCTCAACCAATGGACCAAAGTTAATAATGGTCAATGGTGTTTCCGCTAAGGAAGCAAAATATTGGGAAAATTACCAATTTTCTGATGAATCGGATCCTGATGAGGATTCCGATGATGTTATAGAAATTGCCCCGACCCAATTTAATGAGGCAAAAGAAAATAATAAGGGAAAAAGCATCAAAATAGAGAAATCTGATTCCGACCCCGATGAACTTTATATGTACCGTCAACACCCGTATTTTCAATATCGTGACAATAACCCGGGAACCTCTAAACCACCAGGTTTTTCTAAACCAATGTGGAAAATGGCGACTCATATTAGAGGAACATCATATATCCCTAGAAGATTAGGAAAAAGAACCAAGTCCGAAGAAGAAGAAACCAGTGATTCAGATTAGAGGGGTGTGAGCGTGTTGTGTAATAAATGTATTGTAGTGTGCTTGTACTTTTATGTTCTATGTAAAAATTGCTTGTATTGTTTGTTATTACGAATCTAATCCTTGTCTATTTTACAGTATAAAAACAAAATGGACGTTAAGGGTAGACAACCGAATATTTTAGAAGATCTACCAGAGGATATGATTGAGGAAATCTTGTCTAGAGTCGGTCAGAATTCATCAGCACATTTAGTTATGGCGAAATTAACTTGTCAAACATTTGAAAGACTTTCCAGAAATGCCTTAGTTTATAAAAGGCTTTCCTTTGATAGGTGGGGTATATCACATTGGGGAGACTTTAAGTTAAGTCGTGTTTTCTTTAAAGCGTTAAATGCGGGGAACCCAAATGCAATTTTACGCTACGGGTTAAGAACCTATTTTGACTCAACATATCCCAACATAGGATTTCATGAATTAGAAAGAGCTTCTAACATGCAACATAAAGAAGCATGTTATGCTTACGGGTTAGTGATGTTCGCTTCTTACCAAAGTGAGAAAAAGAACATCGGATTGCAGCTTTTAAATAAAACTTTCCCACAAGTGACGGATTCAGTAGTTGGGGTGAGAAACAAGGTTTTTAGATTATTACGGGGCTGTTGGACATTACGAACCCCTCATCCTTTTGATGACATTACAACATGCTGGCTAGCCAATGGTCATAACGGTTATTTTCCACAAGACCAAGGATGGGAAGTCGTCTTAGTAAAACCAGAATGCATGACTTGTTTCTGGACTTATGAATTACGTGTCTTTATTTCCTTTGCTGAACAACTTGCATATTAACTAGATTTATCTTCAAAACTGTCCTGTACCATAGTGTACTATATTTGATGTTATATGTAATATAGCGAAGTTGTAAGTTTGAAGAATATTTGTATGTGATATATTATTATAATCAGTTTTTCATATGGAATTGTAGTAGTTGAATTGTATATTAGCTACTAAGTATGAACTTAACGGGTAGGTAGTACCCGAATTTAAACTTATAAAACGCTAATATGAAGAAAAAGCTTTTATAAATGAGTTCATATTATGCTACGAGATACTATTGACTACTCTTAATATTCTGTATGATTAACTTGTTTCATTTGACTATTTTGAAGGAAATGGCACCGACTACTCGACACACCTTGAATATGAGCGAAGAGGAATTTCGTGCCTTTCTTGCTTCAAACATAGCCGCAGTACAGGTCGCGCTACATACCATCAAAACTCTGAATTTAGCAATACAGCTAACGGCGCAAGAAATCGTGTACTGCCTATAAACCTTCAGAATTTGATGGGACCGAAGGACCAATCGGATTGAAACGGTGGACCGAGAAAGTTGAATCGGTGTTTGCCGTAAGTAAGTGTGCTGAAGGAGATAAAGTGAAGTACGCTACGCATACCTTCATAGGTATTGCGTTAACATGGTGGAATACCTATCTAGAGCAAGTGGTACAAGATGCTGCTTACGCGCTACCGTGGTCAGCATTCAAGCACTTGATGAACGAGAAGTACCGTCCCAGAACCGAGGTCAATAAGCTCAAGTCAGAACTTAGAGGGTTACGAATACATGGATTCGATATTACTTCGTACGAAAGACGATACACAGAATTGTGCCTATTGTGTCCGAGAGCGTTCGAAGATGAGGAAGAGAAGATCGACGCGTTTGTGAAAGGGTTACCGGAGAGAATCCAAGAAGATATAAGTTCACACGAGCCTGCCTCCATACAAAAGGCATGTAGAATGGCTCATAAACTAGTGAACCAGATTGAGGGAAGAATTAAAGAACAGGCGGCCGAAGAGGCCAACGTGAAGCTAGTCAAAAGAAAGTGGGAGGAAAATGGTGATAAGAGTCACCAAAATAACAACAACTATCCCAACAATCGCAACATCAATCACAACTACAACAAACAGCATAACAGCAACAACAACTACAACAATCATCCCAACAACAATAACAACCGCTACAACAACAATCAGAAGCAGCTATGCCAAAGGTGTGAAAAGTATCACTCGGGGTTCGGCACCAAATTTTGCAATAAGTGTAAAAGAAATGGTCATAGCGCGGCGAAGTGTGAGGTCTACGGACCAGGGGTTAACAGAACGAAAGGAACAAATGGTGTCGGGACGAGTAATGGCGGAGCAAGTAGTGTCGGAGAAAGTTATGCCAATGTAGTTTGTTATAAATGTGGAAAACTAGGCCACATTATTAGAAATTGCCCGAACCAGGAGAACACGAATGGACAAGGCCGCGGAAAAGTTTTCAATATTAATGCGGCAGAGGCACAGGAAGACACGGAGCTTGTTACGGGTACGTTTCTTATTGACAATAAATCTGCTTACGTTTTATTTGATTCGGGTGCGGATAGAAGCTATATGAGTAGAGATTTTTGTGCTAAATTAAGTTGTCCATTAACGCCGTTGGATAGTAAATTTTTACTCGAATTAGCAAACGGTAAATTAATTTCAGCAGAATATATATGCCGGAATCGCGAAATTAAACTGGGTAGCGAAATATTTAAGATTGATTTGATACTAGTAGAGTTAGGGAGTTTTGATGTAATAGTTGGCGTGGACTGGCTGAAGGAGATGAAAGCAGAGATCGTATGTTATAAAAATACAATTCGCATTGTACGAGAAGAAGGAGAACCCATAATGGTGTACGGAGAAAAGGGCAACACGAAGCTACATCTTATTAGTAATTTTAAGGCACAAAAACTAATAAGAAAAGGTTGCTATGCTGTTCTAGCACACGTCGAGAAAGTACAAACTGAAAAAAAGAGCATCAATGATGTTCCCGTCGCAAAAGAATTTCCCGATGTATTTCTGAAAGAATTACCGGGACTACCTCCACATCGATTTGTTGAATTTCAAATAGATCTTGTACCAGGAGCTGCACCAAAAGCTCGTGCTCCTTACAGACTCACACCCAGCGAGATGAAAGAACTTCAAAGCCAACTGCAAGAACTATTAGAACGTGGTTTCATTCGACCAAGCACATCACCATGGGGAGCTCCTATTTTGTTTGTCAAGAAGAAGGATGGTACATTTAGGTTGTGTATTGACTACAGAGAGTTGAATAAACTTACCATCAAAAACCGTTATCCACTGCCGAGAATTGACGACTTATTTTGTAGTGACCCGAACTTTTCCATGTTTATATATATTAATTGAGATTGATATTTACATGATTAAATGTTTCCAATATGTTAAGCAATTAAACTTGTTAAGACTTGATTAATTGAAATATGTTTCATATAGACAATTGACCACCCAAGTTGACCGGTGATTCACGAACGTTAAAACTTGTAAAAACTATATGATGACATATATATGGATATATATATAGTTAACATGATACTATGATAAGTAAACATATCATTAAGTATATTAACAATGAACTACATATGTAAAAACAAGACTATTAACTTAATGATTTTTAAACGAGACATATATGTAACGATTATTGTTGTAAAGACATTTAATGTATATATATCATATTAAGAGATATTCATACATGATAATATCATGATAATATAATAATTTAAAATCTCATTTGATATTATAAACATTGGGTTAACAACATTTAACAAGACCGTTAACCTAAAGGTTTAAAAACAACACTTACATGTAACGACTAACGATGACTTAACGACTCAGTTAAAATGTATATACATGTAGTGTTTTAATATGTATTTATACACTTTTGAAAGACTTCAATACACTTATCAAAATACTTCTACTTAACAAAAATGCTTACAATTACATCCTCGTTCAGTTTCATCAACAATTCTACTCGTATGCACCCGTATTCGTACTCGTACAACACACAGCTTTTAGATGTATGTACTATTGGTATATACACTCCAATGATCAGCTCTTAGCAGCCCATGTGAGTCACCTAACACATGTGGGAACCATCATTTGGCAACTAGCATGAAATATCTCATAAAATTACAAAAATATGAGTAATCATTCATGACTTATTTACATGAAAACAAAATTACATATCCTTTATATCTAATCCATACACCAACGACCAAAAACACCTACAAACACTTTCATTCTTCAATTTTCTTCATCTAATTGATCTCTCTCAAGTTCTATCTTCAAGTTCTAAGTGTTCTTCATATATTCTACAAGTTCTAGTTACATAAAATCAAGAATACTTTCAAGTTTGCTAGCTCACTTCCAATCTTGTAAGGTGATCATCCAACCTCAAGAAATCTTTGTTTCTTACAGTAGGTTATCATTCTAATAGAAGTTAATAATCATATTCAAATTTTGGTTCAATTTCTATAACTATAACAATCTTATTTCAAGTGATGATCTTACTTGAACTTGTTTTCGTGTCATGATTCTGCTTCAAGAACTTCGAGCCATCCAAGGATCCATTGAAGCTAGATCCATTTTTCTCTTTTCCAGTAGGTTTATCCAAGGAACTTAAGGTAGTAATGATGTTCATAACATCATTCGATTCATACATATAAAGCTATCTTATTCGAAGGTTTAAACTTGTAATCACTAGAACATAGTTTAGTTAATTCTAAACTTGTTCGCAAACAAAAGTTAATCCTTCTAACTTGACTTTTAAAATCAACTAAACACATATTCTATATCTATATGATATGCTAACTTAATGATTTAAAACCTGGAAACACGAAAAACACCGTAAAACCGGATTTACGCCGTCGTAGTAACACCGCGGGCTGTTTTGGGTTAGTTAATTAAAAACTATGATAAACTTTGATTTAAAAGTTGTTATTCTGAGAAAATGATTTTTATTATGAACATGAAACTATATCCAAAAATTATGGTTAAACTCAAAGTGGAAGTATGTTTTCTAAAATGGTCATCTAGACGTCGTTCTTTCGACTGAAATGACTACCTTTACAAAAACGACTTGTAACTTATTTTTCTGACTATAAACCTATACTTTTTCTTTTTAGATTCATAAAATAGAGTTCAATATGAAACCATAGCAATTTGATTCACTCAAAACGGATTTAAAATGAAGAAGTTATGGGTAAAACAAGATTGGATAATTTTTCTCATTTTAGCTACGTGAAAATTGGTAACAAATCTATTCCAACCATAACTTAATCAACTTGTATTGTATATTATGTAATCTTGAGATACCATAGACACGTATACAATGTTTCGACCTATCATGTCGACACATCTATATATATTTCGGAACAACCATAGACACTCTATATGTGAATGTTGGAGTTAGCTATACAGGGTTGAGGTTGATTCCAAAATATATATAGTTTGAGTTGTGATCAATACTGAGATACGTATACACTGGGTTGTGGATTGATTCAAGATAATATTTATCGATTTATTTCTGTACATCTAACTGTGGACAACTAGTTGTAGGTTACTAACGAGGACAGCTGACTTAAGAAACTTAAAACATCAAAATATATTAAAAGTGTTGTAAATATATTTTGAACATACTTTGATATATATGTATATATTGTTATAGGTTCGTGAATCAACCAGTGGCCAAGTCTTACTTCCCGACGAAGTAAAAATCTGTGAAAGTGAGTTATAGTCCCACTTTTAAAATCTAATATTTTTGGGATGAGAATACATGCAGGTTTTATAAATGATTTACAAAATAGACACAAGTACGTGAAACTACATTCTATGGTTGAATTATCGAAATCGAATATGCCCCTTTTTATTAAGTCTGGTAATCTAAGAATTAGGGAACAGACACCCTAATTGACGCGAATCCTAAAGATAGATCTATTGGGCCTAACAAACCCCATCCAAAGTACCGGATGCTTTAGTACTTCGAAATTTATATCATATCCGAAGGGTGTCCCGGAATGATGGGGATATTCTTATATATGCATCTTGTTAATGTCGGTTACCAGGTGTTCACCATATGAATGATTTTTATCTCTATGTATGGGATGTGTATTGAAATATGAAATCTTGTGGTCTATTATTATGATTTGATATATATAGGTTAAACCTATAACTCACCAACATTTTTGTTGACGTTTTAAGCATGTTTATTCTCAGGTGATTATTAAGAGCTTCCGCTGTCGCATACTTAAATAAGGACGAGATTTGGAGTCCATGCTTGTATGATATTGTGTAAAAACTGCATTCAAGAAACTTATTTTGTTGTAACATATTTGTATTGTAAACCATTATGTAATGGTCGTGTGTAAACATGATATTTTAGATTATCATTATTTGATAATCTACGTAAAGCTTTTTAAACCTTTATTGATGAAATAAAGGTTATGGTTTGTTTTAAAATGAATGCAGTCTTTGAAAAACGTCTCATATAGAGGTCAAAACCTCGCAACGAAATCAATTAATATGGAACGTTTTTAATCAATAAGAACGGGACATTTCAGTTGGTATCAGAGCGTTGGTCTTAGAGAACCAGAATTTTGCATTAGTGTGTCTTATCGAGTTTGTTAGGATGCATTAGTGAGTCTGGACTTCGACCGTGTTTACTTGAAAAATGATTGCTTAACAAATTTTGTTGGAAACTATATATTTTTAACATGTGAATATTATGTGATATATTAATCTCTTAACGCGTTTGATATTATGTGATAGATGTCTACCTCTAGAACAAGTCCCATTGACTCACCTAATAATAATGAAGAGTCAAATGTAAATTGGAATGATTCGTGGACTGATTCACAAGTTCCCGAAGAGGAACCGGAAGAAGAGTCGGAACCGGAAGAAGAATCGGAACCGGATGAAGAAATAGAACCGGTGGGGGAAATAATAAAACGGTTAAGTAAAAGAAAATCCTCAACCAACCGACCAAGGTTAATTATGGTCAATGGTGTTTCCGCCAAGGAAGCAAAATATTGGGAGGATTACCAATTCTCCGATGAATCGGATTCCGACGAGAATTCCGATGATGTTATAGAAATTACCCCAACTGAATTTAAAAAGGCAAAAGAAAATAATAAGGGAAAGGGCATAAAAATAGAGAAATCTAATTCCAACCCCGATGAACTTTATATGTATCGTCAACCCCCGAAGTCCTTAAGTTGTAACAATGACCCGGGAACCTCTAAACCACCAGGTTTTTCTAAACCAATGTGGATAACGACGGCTCGTATTAGGGGAAAATCATATATCCCTAGAAACTTGGCAAAACGAACCAAAACCGAAGAAGAAGAAACAAGGGAGTCGGAATAAGATAGTTGTATTCATGTGGTGTAATATATGTAATATAGTGTGCTTATGCTTTATGATATATGTAAAAATTGCTTGTATTAATAAGTATTTTTTTTTATGAATCTAACTCTTGTCTATTTTACAGTATAAAAACGCAAAATGGATAGACAACCCAATATTTTAAGAGACCTACCCGGAGACATGATTGATGAAATCTTGTCTAGAGTCGGTCAGAATTCCTCGGCACAACTATTTAAGGCGAGATCAGTTTGTAAGACATTCGAAGAACGTTCCAAGAATGTCTTGGTTTATAAGAGACTTTCGTTTGAAAGATGGGGGATATCACATTGGGAAACCCATAAGTTACGATGTGTTTACTTTGACGCATATATTGCGGGGAACCCAAATGCTATTTTACGCAATGGGTTAAGAAATTATTTTGACTCAATATATCCGAATATTGGACTTCGTGATTTAGAAAAAGCGGCTAACATGCAACATAAAGAAGCATGTTATGCTTACGGATTAGTAATGTTCGCTTCTCACCAAAGTGAGAACAAGAACATCGGGCTACAACTATTAAACAAGACGTTCCCACAAGTGACGGAGTCGGTAATTGGGGTAAGAAATGAGGTTTTTAGATTGTTACGGGACTGTTGGACATTACGTAACCCTCGTCCCTTTGACGACGTTACAACACGCTGTCTTATCAACGGCCATAACGGTTATGTTGCACAAGACCAAGGATGGGAAGTAGTCCTAGTAAAACCAGAATGCATGACTTGTTTCTGGACGTATGAATTACGTGTCTTTATTGCCTTTGCTGAACGACTTGTGTACTAGCTAGAATTATCTTCACAACTATCTTGTATCAAAGTTATTTTGTGCTATATTTCATGCTTTATGTAAAATAAGCGGTATTGTAAGTTTGTAAAATATTGTATAAAAGTTTGAACGCGAAATATTATTATAATCAGTTTTTCATATAGAATTGTAGTAGTTGAATTGTATATTAGCTACTAAGTATGAACTTAACGGGTAGGTACTACCCGAATTTAAACTTATAAAACGCTAATATGAAGAAAAAGCTTTTATAAATGAGTTCATATTATGCTACGAAATACTATTAACTACTCTTAATATTCTGTATGATTAACTTGTTCCATTTAACTATTTTGAAGGAAATGGCACCGACTACTCGACACACCGTGAATATGAATGAAGAGGAATTCCGTACCTTTCTAGCTTCAAACATAGCCGCAGTACAGGCTGCGCTACATACCAACAATAACCTTGGATCTAGCAGTACAGGAAATCGTGTAGGATGCACCTACAAAGAATTCACTGCCTGCAAACCTTTGGAATTTGATGGAACCGAAGGACCGATCGGATTGAAACGGTGGACCGAGAAGGTTGAATCGGTGTTTGCCATAAGTAAGTGTACTGAAGAGGACAAAGTGAAGTACGCTACGCATACCTTCACAGGTTCTGCGTTAACATGGTGGAATACCTATCTAGAGCAAGTGGGACAAGACGATGCGTACGCACTACCGTGGTCAGCATTCAAGCACTTGATGAACGAGAAGTACCGTCCCAGAACCGAGGTCAATAAGCTCAAGACAGAACTTAGAGGGTTACGAACCCAAGGATTTGATATTACAACGTACGAAAGACGATTCACAGAATTGTGCCTATTGTGTCCGGGAGCATTCGAAGATGAGGAAGAGAAGATCGACGCGTTTGTGAAAGGATTACCGGAAAGAATCCAAGAAGATATAAGTTCACACGAGCCCGCCTCCATACAACAGGCATGTAGAATGGCTCACAAACTAGTGAACCAGATTGAAGAAAGAATTAAAGAACAGACTGCTGAAGAGGCCAATGTGAAGCAAGTCAAAAGAAAGTGGGAGGAAAACGGTGATAAGAATCACCAATACAACAACAACAGCAATTATAACAATAATCACAACAACTATCCTAACAATCGCAACATCAATCGCAACTACAACAAACGGCCCAACAACAACAACAACAACAACAACAACAACAACAACAACAACAACAACAACAACCACAACAATCATCTTAACAACAATAATAACCGCAACAACAACAACAATCAGAAGCAGCTATGCCAAAGGTGTGAAAAGTATCACTCGGGGTTCTGCACCAAATTTTGCAACAAGTGTAAAAGAAATGGTCATAGCGCGGCGAAGTGTGATGTCTACGGACCAGGGGTTAACAGAACGAAAGGAACAAATGGTGTCGAAACGAGTAATGGCGGAGCAAGTAGTGTCGGAGCAAGTTATGCCAATGTAGTTTGTTATAAATGTGGAAAACCGGGCCACATTATTAGAAATTGCCCGAACCAGGAGAACACAAATGGACAAGGCCGCGGAAGAGTTTTCAATATTAATGCGGCAGAGGCACAGGAAGACCCGGAGCTTGTTACAGGTACGTTTCTTATTGACAATAAATCTGCTTACGTTTTATTTGATTCGGGTGCGGATAGAAGCTATATGAGTAGAGATTTTTGTGCTAAATTAAGTTGTCCATTGACGCCTTTGGATAGTAAATTTTTACTCGAATTAGCAAATGGTAAATTAATTTCAGCAGATAATATATGTCGGAATCGAGAAATTAAACTGGTTAGCGAAACATTTAAGATTGATTTGATACCAGTACAGTTAGGGAGTTTTGATGTGATAATCGGTATGGACTGGTTGAAAGAAGTGAAAGCGGAGATCGTTTGTTACAAAAATGCAATTCGCATTATACGAGAAAAGGGAAAACCCTTAATGGTGTACGGAGAAAAGGGCAATACGAAGCTACATCTTATTAGTAATTTGAAGGCACAAAAACTAATAAGAAAAGGTTGCTATGCTGTTCTAGCACACGTCGAGAAAGTACAAACTGAAGAAAAGAGCATCAATGATGTTCCTATCGCAAAAGAATTTCCCGATGTATTTCCGAAAGAATTACCGGGATTACCCCCACATCGATCCGTTGAATTTCAAATAGATCTTGTACCAGGAGCTGCACCAATAGCTCGTGCTCCTTACAGACTCGCACCCAGCGAGATGAAAGAACTACAAAGCCAATTACAAGAACTTTTAGAGCGTGGTTTCATTCGACCAAGCACATCACCGTGGGGAGCTCCTGTTTTGTTTGTCAAGAAGAAAGATGGTACATTCAGGTTGTGTATCGACTACCGAGAGTTGAACAAACTTACCATCAAGAACCGCTACCCACTACCGAGAATCGATGACTTATTTGATCAACTACAAGGCTCGTCTGTTTATTCAAAGATTGACTTACGTTCCGGGTATCATCAAATGCGGGTGAAAGAAGATGATATTCCAAAGACTGCTTTCAGAACACGTTACAGTCATTACGAATTTATGGTCATGCCGTTTGGTTTAACTAATGCACCAGCTGTGTTCATGGACCTTATGAACCGAGTGTGTGGACCATACCTTGACAAGTTTGTCATTGTTTTCATTGATGACATACTTATTTACTCAAAGAATGACCAAGAACACGGTGAACATTTGAGAAAGGTGTTAGAAGTATTGAGGAAGGAAGAATTGTACGCTAAGTTTTCAAAGTGTGCATTTTTGTTGGAAGAAGTTCAATTCCTCGGTCACATAGTGAACAAAGAAGGTATTAAGGTGGATCCGGCAAAGATAGAAACTGTTGAAAAGTGGGAAACCCCGAAAACTCCGAAACACATACGCCAGTTTTTAGGACTAGCTGGTTACTACAGAAGGTTCATCCAAGACTTTTCCAGAATAGCAAAACCCTTGACTGCATTAACGCATAAAGGGAAGAAATTTCAATGGAATGATGAACAAGAGAAAGCGTTTCAGTTATTGAAGAAAAAGCTAACTACGGCACCTATATTGTCATTGCCTGAAGGGAATGATGATTTTGTGATTTATTGTGATGCATCAAAGCAAGGTCTCGGTTGTGTATTAATGCAACGAACGAAGGTGATTGCTTATGCGTCTAGACAATTGAAGATTCACGAACAAAATTATACGACGCATGATTTGGAATTAGGCGCGGTTGTTTTTGCATTAAAGACTTGGAGGCACTACTTATATGGGGTCAAAAGTATTATATATACCGACCACAAAAGTCTTCAACACATATTTAATCAGAAACAACTGAATATGAGGCAGCGTAGGTGGATTGAATTATTGAATGATTACGACTTTGAGATTCGTTACCACCCGGGGAAGGCAAATGTGGTAGCCGATGCCTTGAGCAGGAAGGACAGAGAACCCATTCGAGTAAAATCTATGAATATAATGATTCATAATAACATTACTACTCAAATAAAGGAGGCGCAACAAGGAGTTTTAAAAGAGGGAAATTTAAAGGATGAAATACCCAAAGGATCGGAGAAGCATCTTAATATTCGGGAAGATGGAACCAGGTATAGGGCTGAAAGGATTTGGGTACCAAAATTTGGAGATATGAGAGAAATGGTACTTAGAGAAGCTCATAAAACCAGATACTCAATACATCCTGGAACGGGGAAGATGTACAAGGATCTCAAGAAACATTTTTGGTGGCCGGGTATGAAAGCCGATGTTGCTAAATACGTAGGAGAATGTTTGACGTGTTCTAAGGTCAAAGCTGAGCATCAAAAACCATCAGGTCTACTTCAACAACCCGAAATCCCGGAATGGAAATGGGAAAACATTACCATGGATTTCATCACTAAATTGCCAAGGACTGCAAGTGGTTTTGATACTATTTGGGTAATAGTTGATCGTCTCACCAAATCAGCACACTTCCTGCCAATAAGAGAAGATGACAAGATGGAGAAGTTAGCACGACTGTATTTGAAGGAAGTCGTCTCCAGACATGGAATTCCAATCTCTATTATCTCTGATAGGGATGGCAGATTTATTTCAAGATTCTGGCAGACATTACAGCAAGCATTAGGAACTCGTCTAGACATGAGTACTACCTATCATCCACAAACTGATGGGCAGAGCGAAAGGACGATACAAACGCTTGAAGACATGCTACGAGCATGTGTTATTGATTTCGGAAACAGTTGGGATCGACATCTACCATTAGCAGAATTTTCCTACAACAACAGCTACCATTCAAGCATTGAGATGGCGCCGTTTGAAGCACTTTATGGTAGAAAGTGCAGGTCTCCGATTTGTTGGAGTGAAGTGGGGGATAGACAGATTACGGGTCCGGAGATTATACAAGAAACTACCGAGAAGATCATCCAAATTCAACAACGGTTGAAAACCGCCCAAAGTCGACAAAAGAGCTACGCTGACATTAAAAGAAAAGATATAGAATTTGAAATTGGAGAGATGGTCATGCTTAAAGTTGCACCTTGGAAAGGCGTTGTTCGATTTGGTAAACGAGGGAAATTAAATCCAAGGTATATTGGACCATTCAAGATTATTGATCGTGTCGGACCAGTAGCTTACCGACTAGAGTTACCTCAACAACTCGCGGCTGTACATAACACTTTCCACGTCTCAAATTTGAAGAAATGTTTTGCTAAAGAAGATCTCACTATTCCGTTAGATGAAATCCAAATCAACGAAAATCTTCAATTCATCGAAGAACCCGTCGAAATAATGGATCGTGAGGTTAAAAGACTTAAGCAAAACAAGATACCAATTGTTAAGGTTCGATGGAATGCTCGTAGAGGACCCGAGTTCACCTGGGAGCGTGAAGATCAGATGAAGAAGAAATACCCACATCTATTTCCAGAAGATTCGTCAACACCTTCAACAGCTTAAAATTTCGGGACGAAATTTATTTAACGGGTAGGTACTGTAGTGACCCGAACTTTTCCATGTTTATATATATTAATTGAGATTGATATTTACATGATTAAATGTTTCCAATATGTTAAGCAATTAAACTTGTTAAGACTTGATTAATTGAAATATGTTTCATATAGACAATTAACCACCCAAGTTGACCGGTGATTCACGAACGTTAAAACTTGTAAAAACTATATGATGACATATATATGGATATATATATAGTTAACATGATACTATGATAAGTAAACATATCATTAAGTATATTAACAATGAACTACATATGTAAAAACAAGACTATTAACTTAATGATTTTTAAACGAGACATATATGTAACGATTATCGTTGTAAAGACATTTAATGTATATATATCATATTAAGAGATATTCATACATGATAATATCATGATAATATAATAATTTAAAATCTCATTTGATATTATAAACATTGGGTTAACAACATTTAACAAGACCGTTAACCTAAAGGTTTAAAAACAACACTTACATGTAACGACTAACGATGACTTAACGACTCAGTTAAAATGTATATACATGTAGTGTTTTAATATGTATTTATACACTTTTGAAAGACTTCAATACACTTATCAAAATACTTCTACTTAACAAAAATGCTTACAATTACATCCTCGTTCAGTTTCATCAACAATTCTACTCGTATGCACCCGTATTCGTACTCGTACAACACACAGCTTTTAGATGTATGTACTATTGGTATATACACTCCAATGATCAGCTCTTAGCAGCCCATGTGAGTCACCTAACACATGTGGGAACCATCATTTGGCAACTAGCATGAAATATCTCATAAAATTACAAAAATATGAGTAATCATTCATGACTTATTTACATGAAAACAAAATTACATATCCTTTATATCTAATCCATACACCAACGACCAAAAACACCTACAAACACTTTCATTCTTCAATTTTCTTCATCTAATTGATCTCTCTCAAGTTCTATCTTCAAGTTCTAAGTGTTCTTCATATATTCTACAAGTTCTAGTTACATAAAATCAAGAATACTTTCAAGTTTGCTAGCTCACTTCCAATCTTGTAAGGTGATCATCCAACCTCAAGAAATCTTTGTTTCTTACAGTAGGTTATCATTCTAATACAAGGTAATAATCATATTCAAACTTTGGTTCAATTTCTATAACTATAACAATCTTATTTCAAGTGATGATCTTACTTGAACTTGTTTTCGTGTCATGATTCTGCTTCAAGAACTTCGAGCCATCCAAGGATCCATTGAAGCTAGATCCATTTTTCTCTTTTCCAGTAGGTTTATCCAAGGAACTTAAGGTAGTAATGATGTTCATAACATCATTCGATTCATACATATAAAGCTATCTTATTCGAAGGTTTAAACTTGTAATCACTAGAACATAGTTTAGTTAATTCTAAACTTGTTCGCAAACAAAAGTTAATCCTTCTAACATGACTTTTAAAATCAACTAAACACATGTTCTATATCTATATGATATGCTAACTTAATGATTTAAAACCTGGAAACACGAAAAACACCGTAAAACCGGATTTACGCCGTCGTAGTAACACCGCGGGCTGTTTTGGGTTAGTTAATTAAAAACTATGATAAACTTTGATTTAAAAGTTGTTATTCTGAGAAAATGATTTTTATTATGAACATGAAACTATATCCAAAAATTATGGTTAAACTCAAAGTGGAAGTATGTTTTCTAAAATGGTCATCTAGACGTCGTTCTTTCGACTGAAATGACTACCTTTACAAAAACGACTTGTAACTTATTTTTCTGACTATAAACCTATACTTTTTCTTTTTAGATTCATAAAATAGAGTTCAATATGAAACCATAGCAATTTGATTCACTCAAAATGGATTTAAAATGAAGAAGTTATGGGTAAAACAAGATTGGATAATTTTTCTCATTTTAGCTACGTGAAAATTGGTAACAAATCTATTCCAACCATAACTTAATCAACTTGTATTGTATATTATGTAATCTTGAGATACCATAGACACGTATACAATGTTTCGACCTATCATGTCGACACATCTATATATATTTCGGAACAACCATAGACACTCTATATGTGAATGTTGGAGTTAGCTATACAGGGTTGAGGTTGATTCCAAAATATATATAGTTTGAGTTGTGATCAATACTGAGATACGTATACACTGGGTCGTGGATTGATTCAAGATAATATTTATCGATTTATTTCTGTACATCTAACTGTGGACAACTAGTTGTAGGTTACTAACGAGGACAGCTGACTTAAGAAACTTAAAACATCAAAATATATTAAAAGTGTTGTAAATATATTTTGAACATACTTTGATATATATGTATATATTGTTATAGGTTCGTGAATCAACCAGTGGCCAAGTCTTACTTCCCGACGAAGTAAAAATCTGTGAAAGTGAGTTATAGTCCCACTTTTAAAATCTAATATTTTTGGGATGAGAATACATGTAGGTTTTATAAATGATTTACAAAATAGACACAAGTACGTGAAACTACATTCTATGGTTGAATTATCGAAATCGAATATGCCCCTTTTTATTAAGTCTGGTAATCTAAGAATTAGGGAACAGACACCCTAATTGACGCGAATCCTAAAGATAGATCTATTGGGCCTAACAAACCCCATCCAAAGTACCGGATGCTTTAGTACTTCGAAATTTATATCATATCCGAAGGGTGTCCCGGAATGATGGGGATATTCTTATATATGCATCTTGTTAATGTCGGTTACCAGGTGTTCACCATATGAATGATTTTTATCTCTATGTATGGGATGTGTATTGAAATATGAAATCTTGTGGTCTATTATTATGATTTGATATATATAGGTTAAACCTATAACTCACCAACATTTTTGTTGACGTTTTAAGCATGTTTATTCTCAGGTGATTATTAAGAGCTTCCGCTGTCGCATACTTAAATAAGGACGAGATTTGGAGTCCATGCTTGTATGATATTGTGTAAAAACTGCATTCAAGAAACTTATTTTGTTGTAACATATTTGTATTGTAAACCATTATGTAATGGTCGTGTGTAAACATGATATTTTAGATTATCATTATTTGATAATCTACGTAAAGCTTTTTAAACCTTTATTGATGAAATAAAGGTTATGGTTTGTTTTAAAATGAATGCAGTCTTTGAAAAACGTCTCATATAGAGGTCAAAACCTCGCAACGAAATCAATTAATATGGAACGTTTTTAATCAATAAGAACGGGACATTTCATATTTGATCAACTACAAGGCTCGTCAGTTAAATCGATTTACGTTCTGGATATCATCAAATGCGAGTAAAGGAGGATGATATTCCAAAAAATGCTTTTAGGACGCGTTATGGTCATTACGAGTTTATGGTTATGCCGTTTGGATTGACTAACGCACCAGCTGTGTTCATGGACCTTATGAACCGAGTGTGTGGGGCATATCTTGACAAGTTTGTCATTGTTTTCATCGATGAAATACTTATTTACTCAAAGAATGATCAAGAGCACGAAGAACATTTGAGAAAAGTGCTAGAAGTATTGAGGAAAGAAAAACTGTACGCTAAGTTTTCAAAGTGTGCATTTTGGTTGGAAGAAGTTCAATTCCTCGGTCACATAGTGAACAGAGAAGGTATCCAGGTGGACCCGGCAAAGATCGAAACCGTTGAAAAGTGGGAAACCCCAAAAACTCCGAAGCATATACGTCAATTTTTAGGATTGGCTCGTTACTACAGAAGATTCATCCAAGATTTCTCCAAAATAGCAAAACCCTTGACTGCATTAACGCATAAAGGGAAGAAATTTGAATGGAAGGATGAACAAGAGAAGGCGTTTCAGTTATTGAAGAAAAAGCTAACTACGGCACCTATATTGTCATTGCCTGAAGGGAATGATGATTTTGTGATTTATTGTGACGCATCAAAGCAAGGTCTCGGTTGTGTATTAATGCAACGAACGAAGGTGATTGCTTATGCGTCTAGACAATTGAAGATTCACGAGCAAAATTATAAAACTCACGATTTGGAATTGGGTGCTGTTGTTTTTGCATTAAAGACTTAAAGGCATTATTTATATGGGGTCAAAAGTATTATATATACCGACCACAAAAGTCTCCAACATACATTTAATCAGAAGCAACTGAATATGAGACAACGCAGGTGGATTGAACTGTTGAATGATTATGATTTTGAGATTCGATACCACTAGGGGAAGGCGAATGTGGTAGCTGACGCTTTGAGTAGAAAGGACAGAGAACCTATACGGGTAAAAGCTATGAATATAATTATTCGTACTAACCTTACTACTCAAATAAAGGAGGTGCAACAGAGGGTTGTAAAAGAAGGAAAGTTAAAGAATGAGATACCCAAAGGATCAGAGAAACATCTTAATATTCGGGAAGACGGAACCCTATATAGGGCTGATAGAATTTGAGTACCAAGGTTTGGAGATGTGAGAGAAATGGTACTTAAAGAAACACATAAAACCAGATATTCAATACATCCCGGAGCGGGGAAGATGTATAAAGATCTCAAGAAACACTTTTGGTAGCCGGGTATGAAAGTCGATATTGCTAAATATGTAGGAGAATGTTTGACGTGTTCTAAGGTCAAATCTGAACATCAGAAACCATCAGGTCTACTACAACAACCTAAAATCCCAGAATGTAAATGGGAAAACATTACCATGGATTTCATTACTAAATTGCCAAGGACTGCAAGTGGTTATGATACTATTTGGGTAATAGTTGATCGTCTCACCAAGTCAACACACTTCCTGCCAATGAGAGAAGATGACAAAATGGAGAAGTTGGCACGATTGTATTTGAAGGAGGTTGTCTCCAGACATGGAATACCCGTCGCTATTATCTCTAATAGGGATGGTAGATTTGTTTCAAGGTTCTGGCAGACGTTGCAACAAGTATTGGGGACTCGTCTAGACATGAGTACTGCCTATCATCCACAAACTGATGGGCAGAGTGAAAGGACGATACAAACGCTTGAAAACATGCTACGAGCATGTGTTATTGATTTCGGAAACAGTTGGGATCGACACCTACCATTAGCAGAATTTTCCTACAACAACAGTTATCATTCTAGTATTGAGATGGCACCGTTTGAGGCACTTTATGGTAGAAAGTTCAGGTCTCTGATTTGTTGGAATGAAGTAGGGGATAGACAGATTACGGGTCCGGATATAATACAAGAAACTACCGAGAAAATCATCCAAATTCAACAACGATTGAAGACCGCCCAGAGTCTACAAAAGAGCTACGCGGACAGTAAAAGAAAAGATATAGAGTTTGAAATTAGAGAAATGGTCATGCTTAAGGTTTCACCTTGGAAAGGCGTTGTTCGATTTGGTAAACGGGGGAAACTAAATCCAAGGTACATTGGACCATTCAAGATTATAGATCGTGTCGGACCAGTAGCTTACCAACTGGAGCTACCTCAACAACTCGCAGCTGTACATAACACTTTCCACGTCTCGAATTTGAATAAATGTTTTGCTAAAGAAGATCTCACTATTCCGTTGGACGAAATCCAAATCAATGAAAAACTTCAATTCATTGAAGAACCCGTTGAAATAATGGATCGTGAGGTTAAAAGACTTAAGCAAAACAAGATACCGATTGTTAAGGTTCGATGGAATGCTCGTAGAGGACCCGAGTTCACCTGGGAATGTGAAGTTCAGATGAAGAAGAAATACCCGCATCTATTTCCAGAAGATTCGTCAACACCTTCAACAGCTTAAAATTTCGGGACGAAATTTATTTAACGGGTAGGTACTGTAGTGACCCGAACTTTTCCATGTTTATATATATTAATTGAGATTGATATTTACATGACTAAATGTTTCCAAGTGTTAAGCAATTAAACTTATTAAGACTTGATTAAATGAAATAAGTTTCATATAGACAATTGATCACCCAAGTTGACCGGCGATTCACTAACGTTACAAAATTGTGAAAACTACATGTTGTGGTATATATAGATATATATATATATATATATATATATATATATATATATATATATATATATATATATATATATATATATATATATATATATATATATATATATATATATATATATATATATATATATATATATATATATATATATATATATATGGTTGACAAGAGATTATGATGAGTAAGTATCTCACTAAGTATATTAACAATGTGTGATATACATAAGAAATGAGATTACTAAGTTAAGAAACTCGAAATGATATATATAACGATTATCGTTATGATAACGTCTACTAAATATATATGTATCATATTAAGATATTGATACACTATATTTAACATGATAAAATGATATTTAAATATATCATTAAGTGTGTTAACAATGAACTAGATATGTAAAAACAAGACTACTAACTCAAGAATTACGAAACGAGACTTATATGTAACGATTAACGTTGTAACGATATTTTAATGTATATATCATATTAAGAGATATTCATACATCATAATATTATGATAATATAATAATTTAACATCTCATTTGATATAATAAACATTGGGTTAACAACATTAATTGAGATCGTTAACTTAAAGGTTTCAAAACAACACTTACATGTAACGACTAACGAAGACTTAACGACTCCATTAGAATGTATATACATGTTGTGTTTTGATATGTATTCTTACACTTTTGAAATACTTCAAGACACATATTAAAGTACTTCTACTTAACAAAAATGCTTACAATTACATCCTCGTTCAGTTTCATCAACAATTCTACTCGTATGCACCCGTATTCGTACTCGTACAATACACAACTTTTAGATGTATGTACTATTGGTATATACACTCCAATGATCAGCTCTTAGCAGCTCATGTGAGTCACCTAATACATGTGGGAACCATCATTTGGTAACTAGCATGAAATATCTCATAAAATTACAAAAATATTAGTAATCATTCATGACTTATTTACATGAAAACAAAATTACATATCCTTTATATCTAATCCATATACCAACGACCAAAAACACCTACAAACACTTTCATTCTTCAATTTTCTTCATCTAACTGATCTCTCTCAAGTTCCATCTTCAAGTTCTAAGTGTTCTTCATAAATTCCATAAGTATAGTTTCATAAAAATCAAGAATACTTCCAAGTTTGCAAGTCTACTTCCAAGCTTTTTAATCCATTCCAAGTAATCATCTAAGATCAAGGAACCTTTGTTATTTACAGTAGGTTATATTTTTAATTCAAGGTAATAATCATATTCAAACTTTGATTCAATTTCTACAACTATAACAATCTTATTTCGAGTGAAAATCTTACTTGAACTGTTTTCGTGTCATGATTCTGCTTCAAGAACTTTCAAGCCATCCAAGGATCCTTTGAAGCTAGATCCATTTTTCTCATTTCCAGTAGTTTTATCCAGAAAACTTGAGGTAGTAATTCGATTCATACATATAAAGCTATCTTATTCGAAGGTTTAAACTTCTAATCACTAGAACATAGTTTAGTTAATTCTAAACTTGTTCGCAAACAAAAGTTAATCCTTCTAACTTGACTTTTAAAATCAACTAAACACATGTTCTATATTTATATGATATGCTAACTTAATGATTTAAAACCTGGAAACACGATGGACACCATAAAATCGGATATACGCCGTCGTAGTGAAACCGGGGGCTGTTTTGGTTTCGATAATTAAAAACTATGATAAACTTTGATTTAAAAGTTGTTCTTCTGGGAAAATGATTTTTCATATGAACATGAAACTATATCCAAAAATCTTGGTTAAACTCAAAGTGAAAGTATATTTTTCAAAATGGTCATCAAGATGTCGTTCTTTCGACGGAAATGACTACCTCTTTAGTAATTGACATGTAACTTAAATTTCTGACAATAAACCTATACTTTTTCTGTTTGGATTCTTAAATTAGAGTTCAATATGAAACCATAGCAATTTGATTCACTCAAAATGGATTTAAAATGAAGAAGTTATGGGTAAAACAAGATTGGATATTTTTGATCTTTTTAGCTACGGAAAATGTTTAACAAATCTATACAAATCATATCCTAGATAACTTATATTGTATTATACATGTATTCTAATATATTATGTAATCTTGGGATACCATAGACACGTAAGCAAATGTTTTGACATATCATATCGACCCATGTATATATATTATTTGGAACAACCATAGACACTCTATATGCAGTTATGTTGGAGTTAGCTATACAGGGTTGAGGTTGATTCCAAAAATATATATACTCTGAGTTGTGATCTAGCCTGAGATGTGTATACACTAGGTCGTGGATTGATTCAAGATAATATATATCGATTTATTTCTGTACATCTAACTGTGGACAACTAGTTGTAGGTTACTAACGAGGACAGCTTACTTAATACACTCAAATCTTTAAAACATAATAAAAATGGTTGTAATTATATTTTGATCATACTTTGATATATATTTACATATTTGTATAGGTTCGTGAATCGATCCGTGGCCAAGTCTTATTTCCGAGGAAGGAAATATCTGTGAAAGTGAGTTATAGTCCCACTTTTAAAATCGAATATTTTTAGGATGAGAATACATGCAGGTTTTATACATGATTTACAAAATAGACACAAGTACGTGAAACTACATTCTATGGTTGAATTATCAAAATCGAATATGCCCCTTTTTATTAAGTCTGGTAATCTAAGAATTAGGGAACAGATACCCTAATTGACGTGAATCCTAAAGATAGATCTATTGGGCCTAACAAACCCCATCCAAAGTACCGGATGCTTTAGTACTTCGAAATTTATATCATATCCGAAGGGTGTCCCGGAATGATGGAGATATTCTTATATATGAATCTTGTTAATGTCGGTTACCAGGTGTACACCATATGAATGATTTTTATCTCTATGTATGGGATGTGTATTGAAATATGAAATCTTGTGGTCTATTGTTACGATTTGATATATATAGATTAAACCTATAACTCACCAACATTTTTATTGACGTTTAAAGCATGTTTATTCTCAGGTGAATATTAAGAGCTTCCGCTGTTGCATACTAAAATAAGGACAAGATTTGGAGTCCATGTTTGTATGATATTGTGTAAAAACTGCATTCAAGAAACATATGTCGATGTAATATATTTCTATTGTAAACCATTATGTAATGGTCGTGTGTAAACGGTATATTTTAGATTATCATTATTTGATAATCTACGAAATGTTTTTAAAACCTTTATTGATAAAATAAAGGTTATGGTTGTTTTAAAAATGAATGCAGTCTTTGAAAAACGTCTCATATAGAGGTCAAAACCTCGCAACGAAATCAATTAATATGGAACATTTATAATCAATATGAACGGGACATTTCATTTAAGGCCTAATATTTAACTCGCAATGTGATTATGTATAACACATATAAGTTTGAATCTAATGTCACTTCATTAAACACGCTTTTTTAAATCATTAATATGTGCCGCCAGATGGAGAATCATTTGGCGGCGCATAACCTTCGGTTTCAGATTGTGTTGAAATTCTCAAGATCACCCTAAAACGGCCGAACCAGCAAGAATCTCTGAACGTGCTTGCCATTCAAACTCGTAAAGATTCCGAAAAAGACATCTTTCCTCGCAAATTCGCACAACGCACCAAACTCTACCGATGGTTTGTGGTGCTTGGTGTTTTGTGTCTTCGGCCAGAATTTTAGATCTATCGTATCTTTTGACTCGTAGCTCCGATTTAGCCTTCATTTTTTTAAATCATGTATATTTCGGAATTTATCCGTTGGCAAAACAGCGTAGGCGGTTTGTCCCAAATACTTTCAAAACGAGACCTGGAAAGCCTTTAATTTTGCCTTTTTTAGATTTTGACCGTTTTGAATTTCTTTCATATTATTCCTCTTGTGTATGTATGACTTAGCATGGTACATATTGTTTTAACGCCTATCATTTCGCTTACAATGAAATTATATATAACACATATAATTTTGAATCTAATGTCACTTCATTAAACACGCTTTTTAAATCACTAATATGCGCCGCCAAATGGAGTAACATTTGGCGGCGCATAACCTTTGCTTTCAGATTGTGCTGAAATTCTCGAGGTCACCCTAAAACAACCCTAACATCAAGACTCCTGGATAGTGTCTTGACATTCAAGGTCTTCAGGATGCCAAAAAAGACATTTTACTCATTTTTATGTTCTCTTTGAATGTTTACAATTTATATCGTATTATTAGTTTTGTGTATGCATGACTTAGCATGGTATATATAGTTTTAAGGCCTAATATTTAACTCGCAATGTAATTATGCATAACGCATATAAGTTTGAATCTAATGTCACTTCATTAATCACGCTTTTTAAATCTTTAATATGTGCCGCCAGATGGAGTAATATTTGGCGGCGCATAACCTTCGGTTTCAGATTGTATTGAAATTCTCATGATCACCCTAAAACGGCCGAACGAGCAAGACTCTATGAACGTGCTTGCCATTCGAGGTTGTCGAGATTCTGAAAAAGGCATCTTTCCTCACAAATTTGTACCATGCACCAAAAACCACCGATGGTTTGTGGTGCTTGGTGTTTTGTATCTTCTGCCAAAATGTTAGATCTATCGTATCTTTTGACTCGTAGCTCCGATTTAGTCGCCGTTTTTTTTAAATCGTGTATTTTTTAGGATCTATCCATTGGCAAACTGCCGTAGGCGGTTAGTCCCAAATATATTTCGAAACGAGACCTGGAAAGCCTTTAACCATTTTGAATTTCTTTCATATTATTCCTTTTGTGTATATATGACTTAGCTTGGTACATATTGTTTTAACGCCTATCATTTCGCTTACAATGAAATTATGTATAACACATATAATTTTGAATCTAATGTCACATCATTAAACACGCTTTTTAAATCACTAATACGCGCCGCCAAATGGAGTAACATTTGACGGCGCATAACCTTTGCTTTCAGATTGTGCTGAAATTCTCGAGATCACCCTAAAACAACCCTAACATCAAGACTCCTGGATAGTTTCTTGACATTCAAGGTCGTCAAGATGCCAAAAATGACGTTTTACTCATTTTTTATGTTCTCTTTGAACATTTACAATTTATATCGTATTATTAGTTTTGTGTATGCATGACTTAGCATGGTATATATAGTTTTAAGGCCTGATATTTAACTTGCAATGTAATTATGTATAACACATATAAGTTTGAATCTAATGTCACTTCATTAAACACACTTTTTTAAATCATTAATATGCGCCGCCAGATGGAGTACCATTTGGCGGTGCATAACCTCCGGTTTCAGATTGTGCTGAAATTCTTAAGATCACCCTAAAGTGGCCGAACGAGCAAGACTCTCTGAACGTGCTTGCCATTCGAGGTCGTCTAGATTCCGAAAAAGACATCTTTCCTCGCAAATTCGCAGCACGTACCAAACAACAACGACAGTTTGTGGTGCTTGGTGTTTTGTGTCTTCGGCTAAAATGATAGATCTATCGTATATTTTGACTCGTAGTGAAATGTCCCGTTCTTATTGATTAAAAACGTTCCATATTAATTGATTTCGTTGCAAGGTTTTGACCTCTATATGAGACGTTTTTCAAAGACTGCTTTCATTTTTAAAACAAACCATAACCTTTATTTCATAAATAAAGGTTAAAAAATCTTTACGTAGATTATCAAATAATGATAATCTAAAATATCCTGTTTACACAAGACCATTACATAATGGTTTACAATACAAATATGTTACATCGAAATCAGTTTCTTGAATGCAGTTTTTACACAATATCATACAAACATGGACTCCAAATCTTGTTCTTATTTTAGTATGCAACAGCGAAAGCTCTTAGTATTCACCTGAGAATAAACATGCTTTAAACGTCAACAAAAACGTTGGTGAGTTATAGGTTTAACCTATATATATTAAATCGTAACAATAGACCACAAGATTTCATATTTCAATACACATCCCATACATAGAGATAAAAATCATTCATATGGTGAACACCTGGTAACCGACATTAACAAGATGCATATATAAGAATATCCCCATCATTCCGAGACACCCTTCGGATATGATATAAGTTTCGAAGTACTAAAGCATCCGGTACTTTGGATGGGGCTTGTTGGGCCCAATAGATCTATCTTTAGGATTCGCGTCAATTAGGGTGTCTGTTCCCTAATTCTTAGATTACCAGACTTAATAAAAAGGGGCATATTCGATTTCGATAATTCAACCATAGAATGTAGTTTCACGTACTTGTGTCTATTTTGTAAATCATTTATAAAACCTGCATGTATTCTCATCCCAAAAATATTAGATTTTAAAAGTGAGACTATAACTCACTTTCACAGATTTTTACTTCGTCGGGAAGTAAGACTTGGCCACTGGTTGATTCACAAACCTATAACAATATATACATATATATCAAAGTATGTTCAAAATATATTTACAAAACTTTTAATAAATTTTGATGTTTTAAGTTTATTAAGTCAGCTGTCCTCGTTAGTAACCTACAACTAGTTGTCCACAGTTAGATGTACAGAAATAAATCGATAAATATTATCTTGAATCAATCCACGACCCAGTGTATACGTATCTCAGTATTGATCACAACTCAAACTATATATATTTTGGAATCAACCTCAACCCTGTATAGCTAACTCCAACATTCACATATAGAGTGTCTATGGTTGTTCCGCAATATATATATATATATATATATATATATATATATATATATATATATATATATATATATATATATATATATATATATATATATATATATATATATATATATATATATATAGATGGGTCGACATGATAGGTCAAAAAATTGTATACGTGTCTATGGTATCTCAAGATTACATAATATACAATATAAGTTGATTAGGTTATGGTTGGAATAGATTTATTACTAACTTTCACGTAGGTAAAATGAGTAGTTTTTATCAATCTTGTTTTACTCGCCATTTCTTCGTTTCTAATCCGTTTTGAGTGATTCCAGTGGCCACGGTTTCGTATTTAACTTAACTTTATGAATATAAACATAAAAAGTATAAGTTTTAGTTGGAAATACAAGTTACAAATCGTTTTTGAAAGAGGTAATCATTTCCGTCAAAAGAACGACATCTTGATGACCATTTGAAAAACATACTTTCACTTTGAGTTTAACCATGATTTTTGGATATAGTTTTATGTTCATAAGAAAAATCATTTTTCCAGAAGTATAGCTTTTAAATCAAAGTTCTTCTTAGCTTTTAATTATCCCAACCAAAACAGCCCCCGGTTTTACTACGACGGCGTATATCCAGTTTTATGGTGTTTATCGTGTTTCCGGGTTTTAAATCATTAAGTTAGCATATCATATAGATATAGAACATGTGTCTAGTTGATTTTAAAAGTCTAGTTAGAAGTATTAACTTTATTTGCGAACAAGTTTAGAATTAACTAAACTATGTTCTAGTGATTACAAGTTTATAACGTTGAATAAGACAGCTTTTAATGTATGAACCGAATGATGTTATGAACATCATTACTACCTCAAATTCCTTGGATAAACCTACTGGAAATGAGAAAAATGGATCTAGCTTCAAAGGATCCTTGGATGGCTTGAAAGTTCTTGAAGCAGAATCATGACACGAAAACAATTTCAAGTAAGATTTCCACTCGAAATAAGATTGTTATAGTTATAGAAATTGAATTAAAGTTTGAATATGATTATTACCTTATATTAGAAAGATAACCTACTGTAAGTAACAAAGGATTCTTGATCTTGGATGATTACTTGGAATGGATTTAGAAAACTTGGAAGTAAACTTGCAATCTTGGAAGTATTCTTGATTTTATGAAACTAGAACTTTTGGAATTTATGAAGAACACTTAGAACTTGAAGATAGAACTTGAGAGAGATCAATTAGATGAAGAAAATTGAAGAATGAAAGTGTTTGTAGGTGATTTTGGTCGTTGGTGTATGGATTAGATATAAAGGATATGTAATTTTATTTTCATGTAAATAAGTCATGAATGATTACTCATATTTTTGTAATTTTATGAGATATTTCATGCTAGTTGCCAAATGATGGTTCCCACATGTGTTAGGTGACTCACATGGGCTGCTAAGAGCTGATCATTGGAGTGTATATACTAATAGTACATACATCTAAAAGCTATGTATTGTACGAGTACAAATACGGGTGCATACGAGTAGAATTGTTGATGAAACTGAACGAGGATGTAATTGTAAGCATTTTTGTTAAGTAGAAGTATTTTGATAAGTGTCTTGAAGTCTTTCACAAGTGTATGAATACATATTAAAACACTACATGTATATACATTTTAACTGAGTCGTTAAGTCATCGTTAGTCGTTACATGTAAGTGTTGTTTTGAAACCTTTAGGTTAACGATCTTGTTAAATATTGTTAACCCAATGTTTATAATATCAAAAGAGATTTTAAATTATTATATTATCATGATATTATGATGTACGAATATCTCTTAATATGATATATATACATTAAATGTCGTTACAACGATAATCGTTACATATATGTCTCATTTCAAAATCATTAAGTTAGTAGTCTTGTTTTTACATATGTAGTTCATTGTTAATATACTTAATGATATGTTTACTTATCATAATATCATGTTAACTATATATATAACCATATATATGTCATCATATAGTTTTTACAAGTTTTAACGTTCGTGAATCACCGGTCAACTTGGGTGGTCAATTGTCTATATGAAACCTATTTCAATTAATCAAGTCTTAACAAGTTTGATTGCTTAACATGTTGGAAACACTTAATCATGTAAAATAACAATTTCATTTAATATATATATAAACATGGAAAAGTTCGGGTCACTACAATACCTACCTGTTAAATAAATTTCGTCCCGAAATTTTAAGCAGTTGGAGGTGTTGACGTATCTTCTGGAAATAAGTGCGGGTATTTCTTCTTCATCTGATCTTCTCGTTCCCAGGTGAACTCGGGTCCTCTATGAGCATTCCATCGAACCTTAACAATTGGTATCTTGTTTTGTTTAAGTCTTTTAACCTCACGATCCATTATTTCAACGGGTTCTTCGATGAATTGAAGTTTTTCGTTGATTTGAATTTCGTCTAATGGAATAGTGAGATCTTCTTTAGTAAAACATTTCTTCAAATTCGAGACGTGGAAAGTGTTATGTACAGCCGCGAGTTGTTGAGGTAACTCAAGTCGGTAAGCTACTGGTCCAACACGATCAATAATCTTGAATGGTCCACTATACATTGGATTTAATTTACCTCGTTTACCAAATCGAACAACGCCTTTCCAAGGTGCAACCTTAAGCATGACCATCTCTCCAATTTTAAATTCTATATATTTTCTTTTAATGTCGGCGTAGCTCTTTTGTCGACTTTGGGAGGTTTTCAACCGTTGTTGAATTTGGATGATCTTCTCGGTAGTTTCTTGTATTATCTCCGGACCCGTAATCTGTCTATCCCCCACTTCACTCCAACAAATTGGAGACCTGCACTTTCTACCATAAAGTGCTTCAAATGGCGCCATATCAATACTTGAATGATAGCTGTTGTTGTAGGAAAATTCTGCTAACGGTAGATGTCGATCCCAACTGTTTCCGAAATCAATAACACATGCTCGTAGCATGTCTTCAAGCGTTTGTATCGTCCTTTCGCTCTGCCCATCAGTTTGTGGATGATAGGCAGTACTCATATCTAGACGAGTTCCTAATGCTTGCTGTAACGTCTGCCAGAATCTTGAAATAAATCTGCCATCCCTATCAGAGATAATAAAGATTGGTATTCCATGTCTGGAGACGACTTCCTTCAAATACAGTCGTGCTAACTTCTCCATCTTGTCATCTTCTCTTATTGGTAGGAAGTGTGCTGATTTGGTGAGACGATCAACTATTACCCAAATAGTATCAAAACCACTTGCAGTCCTTGGCAATTTAGTGATGAAATCCATGGTAATGTTTTCCCATTTCCATTCCGGGATTTATGGTTGTTGAAGTAGACCTGATAGTTTCCGATGCTCATCTTTGACCTTAGAACACGTCAAATATTCTCCTACGTATTTAGCAACATCGGCTTTCATACCCGGCCACCAAAAATGTTTCTTGAGATCCTTGTACATCTTCCCCGTTCCAGGATGTATTGAGTATCTGGTTTTATGAGCTTCTCTAAGTACCATTTCTCTCATATCTCCAAATTTTGGTACCCAAATCCTTTCAGCCCTATACCAGGTTCCGTCTTCCCGAATATTAAGATGCTTCTCCGATCCTTTGGGTATTTCATCCTTTAAATTTCCCTCTTTTAAAACTCCTTGTTGCGCCTCCTTTATTTGAGTAGTAAGGTTATTGTGAATCATTTTATTCATAGATTTTACTCGAAGGGTTCTCTGTCCTTCCTGCTCAAGGCGTCGGCTACCACATTTGCCTTCCCTGGGTGGTAACGAATCTCAAAGTCGTAATCATTCAACAATTCAATCCACCTACGCTGCCTCATATTCAGTTGTTTTTGATTAAATATGTGTTGAAGACTTTTGTGGTCGGTATATATAATACTTTTGACCCCATATAAGTAGTGCCTCCAAGTCTTTAATGCAAAAACAACTGCGCCTAATTCCAAATCATGCGTCGTATAATTTTGTTCGTGAATCTTCAATTGTCTAGACGCATAAGCAATAACCTTCATTCGTTGCATTAATACACAACCAAGACCTTGCTTTGATGCATCACAATAAATCACAAAATCATCATTCCCTTCAGGCAATGACAATATAGGTGCCGTAGTTAGCTTTTTCTTCAATAACTGAAACGCTTTCTCTTGTTCATCCTTCCATTCAAATTTCTTCCCTTTATGCGTTAATGCAGTCAAGGGTTTTGCTATTCTGGAAAAGTCTTGGATGAACCTTCTGTAGTAACCAGCTAGTCCTAAAAACTGGCGTATGTGTTTCGGAGTTTTTGGGGTTTTCCACTTTTCAACAGTTTTTATCTTTGCCGGATCTACCTTAATACCTTCTTTGTTCACTATGTGACTGAGAAATTGAACTTCTTCCAACCAAAATGCACACTTTGAAAACTTAGCGTACAATTCTTCCTTCCTCAATACTTCTAACACCTTTCTCAAATGTTCACCGTGTTCTTGGTCATTCTTTGAGTAAATAAGTATGTCATCAATGAAAACAATGACAAACTTGTCAAGATATGTCCCACACACTCGGTTCATAAGGTCCATGAACACAACCGGTGCATTAGTCAATCCAAACGGCATAACCATAAACTCATAATGACCATAACGCGTCCTAAAAGCAGTCTTTGGAATATCATCTTCTTTCACCCGCATTTGATGATACCCGGAACGTAAGTCAATCTTTGAATAAACAGACGAGCCTTGTAGTTGATCAAATAAGTCGTCGATTCTCGGTAGTGGGTAGCGGTTCTTGATGGTAAGTTTGTTCAACTCTCGGTAGTCGATACACAACCCGAATGTACTATCTTTCTTCTTGACAAACAAAACAGGAGCTCCCCACGGTGATGTGCTTGGTCGAATGAAACCACGTTCTAAAAGTTCTTGTAATTGACTTTGTAGTTCTTTCATCTCACTGGGTGCGAGTCTGTAAGGAGCACGAGCTATTGGTGCAGCTCCTGGTACAAGATCTATTTGAAATTCAACGGATCGATGTGGGGGTAATCCTGGTAATTCTTTCGGAAATACGTCGGGAAATTCTTTTGCGACGGGAACATCATTGATGCTCTTTTCTTCAGTTTGTACTTTCTCGACGTGTGCTAGAACAGCATATCAACCTTTTCTTATTAGTTTTTGTGCCTTCAGGTTACTAATAAGATTTAACTTTGCGTTTCCCTTTTCTCCGTACACCATTAAGGGTTTTCCTTTTTCTCGTATAATGCGAATTGCGTTTTTGTAACAAACGATCTCTGCTTTCACTTCTTTCAACCAGTCCATACCGATTATCACATCAAAACTCCCTAACTCTACTGGTATCAAGTCAATCTTAAATGTTTCACTAACCAGTTTAATTTCTCGATTCCGACATATATTATCTGCTGAAATTAATTTACCATTTGCTAATTCGAGTAAAAATTTACTATCCGAAGACGTCAATGGGCAACTTAATTTAGCACAAAAATCTCTACTCATATAGCTTCTATCCGCACCCGAATCAAATAAAACATAAGCAGATTTATTGTCAATAAGAAACGTACCCATAACAAGCTTCGAGTCTTCCCGTGCTTCTGCCGCATTAATATTGAAAACTCTTCCGCGGACTTGTCCATTCGTGTTCTCCTGGTTCGGGCAATTTCTAATAATGTGGCCCGGTTTTCCACATTTATAACAAACTACATTGGCATAACTTGCTCCGACACTACTTGCGCTGCCATTACTCGTTTCGACACCATTTGTTCCTTTCGTTTTGTTAACCCCTGGTCCGTAGACCTCACACTTCACCGCGCTATGACCATTTATTTTACACTTGTTGCAAAATTTGGTGCAGAACCCCGAGTGATACTTTTCACACCTTTGGCATAGCTGCTTCTGATTGTTGTTGTTGCGGTTGTTATTGTTATTGGGATGATTGTTGTAGTTGCTGTTATTGTTGTTGTTGTTGTTGTTGTTAGGTCGTTTGTTGTAGTTACGATTGATGTTGCGATTGTTGGGATAGTTGTTGCGATTATTGTTGTAATTGCTGTTGTTGTTGTATTGGTGATTCTTATCACTGTTTTCCTCCCACTTTCTTTTGACTTGCTTCACATTCGCCTCTTCAGCCGACTGTTCTTTAATTCTTTCCTCAATCTGGTTCACTAGTTTGTGAGCCATTCTACATGCCTGTTGTATGGAGGCGGGCTCGTGTGAACTTATATCTACTTGGATTCTTTCCGGTAATCCTTTCACAAACGCGTCGATCTTCTCTTCCTCATCTTCGAACGCTCCCAGACACAATAGGCACAATTCTGTGAATCGTCTTTCGTACGTGGTAATATCAAATCCTTGGGTTCGTAACCCTCTAAGTTCTGTCTTGAGCTTATTGACCTCGGTTCTGGGACGGTACTTCTCGTTCATCAAGTACTTGAATGCTGACCACGGTAGTGCGTAAGCATCATCTTGTCCCACTTGCTCTAGATAGGTATTCCACCATGTTAACGCAAAACCTGTGAAGGTATGCGTAGCGTACTTCACTTTGTCCTCTTCAGTACACTTACTTATGGCAAACACCGATTCGACCTTATCGGTCCACCGTTTCAATCCGATCGGTCCTTCGGTTCCATCAAATTCCAAAGGTTTGCAGGCAGTGAATTCTTTGTAGGTGCATCCTACATGATTTCCTGTACTGCTAGATCCAAGGTTATTGTTGGTATGTAGCGTAGCCTGTACTGCGGCTATGTTTGAAGCAAGAAAGGCACGAAATTCCTCTTCGCTCATATTCAAGGTTTGTCGAGTAGTCGGTGCCATTTCCTTCAAATAGTCAAATGAAACAAGTTAATCATACAGAATATTAAGAGTAGTCAATAGTATCTCGTAGCATAATATGAACTCATTTATAAAAGCTTTTTCTTCATATTAGCGTTTTATAAGTTTAAATTCGGGTAGTACCTACCCGTTAAGTTCATACTTAGTAGCTAATATACAATTCAACTACTACAATTCTATATGAAAAACTGATTATAATAATATTTCGCGTTCAAACTTTTACACAATATTTTACAAACTTACAATACCGCTTATTTTACATATAGCATGAAATATAGCACACAATAACTTTGATACAAGATAGTTGTGAAGATAATTCTAGCTAGTACACAAGTCGTTCAGTAAAGGCAATAAAGACACGTAATTCATACGTCCAGAAACAAGTCATGCATTCTGGTTTTACTAGGACTACTTCCCATCCTTGGTCTTGTGGAACATAACCGTTATGACCGTTGATAAGACAGCGTGTTGTAATGTCGTCAAAGGGACGAGGGTTATGTAATATCCAACAGTCCCTTAACAATCTAAAAACATCATTTCTTACCCCAATTACCGACTCCGTCACTTGTGGGAACGTTTTGTTTAATAGTTGTAGCCCGATGTTCTTGTTCTCACTTTGGAGAGAAGCGAACATTACTAAGCCGTAAGCATAACATGCTTCTTTATGTTGCATGTTAGCCGCTTTTTCTAAATCACGAAGTCCTATATTCGGATATATTGAGTCAAAATAATTTCTTAACCCGTTGCGTAAAATAGCATTTGGGTTCCCCGCAATATATGCGTCAAAGTAAACACATCGTAACTTATGGATTTCCCAATGTGATATCCCCCATCTTTCGAACGAAAGCCTTTTATAAATCAAGGAATTCTTGGAATGTTCTTCGAATGTCTTACAAACTGATCTCGCCTTAAATAGTTGTGCCGAGGAATTCTGACCGACTCTAGACAAGATTTCATCAATCATGTCTCCGGGTAGGTCTCTTAGAATATTGGGTTGTCTATCCATTTTGTGTTTTTATACTGTAAAATAGACAAGAGTTAGATTCATAAAAAAAAATACTTATTAATACAAGCAATTTTTACATATATCATAAAGCATAAGCACACTATATTACATATATTACACCACATGAATACAACTATCTTATTCCGACTCGCTCGTTTCTTCTTCTTCGGTTTTGGTTCGTTTTGATAAGTTTCTAGGGATATATGATGTTCCCCTAATACGAGCCGTCGTTTTACACATTGGTTTAGAAAAACCTGGTGGTTTAGAGGTTCCCAGGTTATTGTTACAACTTAAGAAATACGGGTGTTGACTATACATATAAAGTTCATCGGGGTTGGAATCAGATTTCTCTATATTTATGCCCTTTCCCTTATTGTTCTCTTTTGCCTTTTTAAATTTAGTTGGGGTAATTTCTATAACATCATCGAAATCCTCGTCGGGATCCGATTCTCTGAGAATTGGTAATCCTCCCAATATTTTGCTTCCTTGGCGGAAACACCGTTGACCATAATTAACTTTGGTCGGTTGGTTGAGGATTTTCTTCTACTTAACCGTTTTATTATTTCCCCCACTGGTTCTTCTTCCGGTTCCGATTCTTCTTCCGGTTCCGATTCTTCTTCCGGTTCCGACTCTTCTTCCGGTTCCTCTTCGGGAACTTGTGAATCAGTCCACGAATCATTCCAATTTACATTCGACTCTTCATTATTATTAGGTGAGTCAATGGGACTTGTTCTAGAGGTAGAGATCTATCACATAATATCAAACACGTTAAGATATTAATATATCACATAATATTCACATGTTAAAAATATATAGTTTCCAACAAAATTTGTTAAGCAATCTTTTTTTTTTCAAGTAAACACGGTCGAAGTCCAGACTCACTAATGCATCCTAACAAACTCGATAAGACACACTAATGCAAAATTCTGGTTCTCTAAGACCAACGCTCTGATACCAACTGAAATGTCCCGTTCTTATTGATTAAAAACGTTCCATATTAATTGATTTCGTTGCGAGGTTTTGACCTCTATATGAGACGTTTTTCAAAGACTGCATTCATTTTTAAAACAAACCATAACCTTTATTTCATAAATAAAGGTTTAAAAAGCTTTACGTAGATTATTAAATAATGATAATCTAAAATATCCTGTTTACACACGACCATTACATAATGGTTTACAATACAAATATGTTACATCGAAATCAGTTTCTTGAATACAGTTTTTACACAATATCATACAAACATGGACTCCAAATCTTGTCCTTATTTTAGTATGCAACAGCGGAAGCTCTTAGTATTCACCTGAGAATAAACATGCTTTAAACGTCAACAAAAATGTTGGTGAGTTATAGGTTTAACCTATATATATCAAATCGTAACGATAGACCACAAGATTTCATATTTCAATACACATCCCATACATAGAGATAAAAATCATTCATATGGTGAACACCTGGTAACCAACATTAACAAGATGCATATATAAGAATATCCCCATCATTCCGGGACACCCTTCGGATATGATATAAATTTCGAAGTACTAAAGCATCCGGTACTTTGGATGGGGCTTGTTGGGCCCAATAGATCTATCTTTAGGATTCGCGTCAATTAGGGTGTATGTTCCCTAATTCTTAGATTACCAGACTTAATAAAAAGGGGCATATTCGATTTTGATAATTCAACCATAGAATGTAGTTTCACGTACTTGTGTCTATTTTGTAAACCATTTATAAAACCTGCATGTATTCTCATCCCAAAAATATTAGATTTTAAAAGTGAGACTATAACTCACTTTCACAGATTTTTACTTCGTCGGGAAGTAAGACTTGGCCACTGGTTGATTCACAAACCTATAACAATATATACATATATATCAAAGTATGTTCAAAATATATTTACAAAACTTTTAATACATTTTGATGTTTTAAGTTTATTAAGTCAGCTGTCCTCGTTAGTAACCTACAACTAGTTGTCCACAGTTAGATGTACAGAAATAAATCGATAAATATTATCTTGAATCAATCCACAACCCAGTGTATACGTATCTCAGTATTGATCACAACTCAAACTATATATATATTTTGGAATCAACCTCAACCCTGTATAGCTAACTCCAACATTCACATATAGAGTGTCTATGGTTGTTCCGCAATATATATATATATATAGATGGGTCGACATGATAGGTCGAAACATTGTATACGTGTCTATGGTATCTCAAGATTACATAATATACAATATAAGTTGATTAGGTTATGGTTGGAATAGATTTATTACTAACTTTCACGTAGGTAAAATGAGTAGTTTTTATCAATCTTGTTTTACTCGCCATTTCTTCGTTTCTAATCTGTTTTGAGTGATTCCAGTGGCCACGGTTTCGTATTGAACTTAAATTTATGAATATAAACATAAAAAGTATAAGTTTATAGTCGGAAATATAAGTTACAAGTCATTTTTGAAAGAGGTAGTCATTTCCGTCGAAAGAACGACATCTTGATGACCATTTGAAAAACATACTTTCACTTTGAGTTTAACCATGATTTTTGGATATAGTTTCATGTTCATAAGAAAAATCATTTTTCCAGAAGTATAGCTTTTAAATCAAAGTTCTTCTTAGCTTTTAATTATCCCAACAAAAACAGCCCCCGGTTTTACTACGACGGCGTATATCCAGTTTTTTGGTGTTTATCGTGTTTCCGGGTTTTAAATCATTAAGTTAGCATATCATATAGATATAGAACATGTGTTTATTTGATTTTAAAAGTCTAGTTAGAAGGATTAACTTTATTTGCGAACAAGTTTAGAATTAACTAAACTATGTTCTAGTGATTACAAGTTTATAACGTTGAATAAGACAGCTTTTTATGTCTGAACCGAATGATGTTATGAACATCATTACTACCTTAAATTCCTTGGATAAACCTTCTAGAAATGAGAAAAATGGATCTAGCTTCAAAGGATCCTTGGATGGCTTGAAAGTTCTTGAAGCAGAATCATGACACGAAAACAATTTCAAGTAAGATTTCCACTCGAAATAAGATTGTTATAGTTATAGAAATTGAATTAAAGTTTGAATATGATTATTATATTGTATTAGAAAGATAACCTACTGTAAGTAACAAAGGTTTCTTGATCTTGGATGATTACTTGGAATGGATTTAGAAAACTTGGAAGTAAACTTGCAATCTTGGAAGTATTCTTGATTTTATGAAACTAGAACTTTGGAATTTATGAAGAAAACTTAGAACTTGAAGATAGAACTTGAGAGAGATCAATTAGATGAAGAAAATTGAAAAATTAAAGTATTTGTAGGTGTTTTTGGTCGTTGGTGTATGGATTAGATATAAAGGATATGTAATTTTGTTTTCATGTAAATAAGTCATGAATGATTACTCATATTTTTGTAATTTTATGAGATATTTCATGCTAGTTGCCAAATGATGGTTCCTACATGTGTTAGGTGACTCACATGGGCTGCTAAGAGCTGATCATTGGAGTGTATATACCAATAGTACATACATCTAAAAGCTGTGTATTGTACGAGTACAAATACGAGTGCATACGAGTAGAATTGTTGATGAAACTGAACGAGGATGTAATTGTAAGCATTTTTGTTAAGTAGAAGTATTTTGATAAGTGTCTTGAAGTCTTTCAAAAGTGTATGAATACATATTAAAACACTACATGTATATACATTTTAACTGAGTCGTTAAGTCATCGTTAGTCGTTACATGTAAGTGTTGTTTTGAAACCTTTAGGTTAATGATCTTGTTAAATGTTGTTAACCCAATGTTTATAATATCAAAAGAGATTTTAAATTATTATATTATCATGATATTATGATGTACGAATATCTCTTAATATGATATATATACATTAAATGTCGTTACAACGATAATCGTTACATATAAGTCTCGTTTCAAAATCATTAAGTTAGTAGTCTTGTTTTTACATATGTAGTTCATTGTTAATATACTTAATGATATGTTTACTTATCATAATATCATGTTAACTATATATATAACCATATATATGTCATCATATAATTTTTACAAGTTTTAACGTTCGTGAATCACCGGTCAACTTGGGTGGTCAATTGTCTATATGAAACCTATTTCAATTAATCAAGTCTTAACAAGTTTGATTGCTTAACATGTTGGAAACACTTAATCATGTAAAATAAGAATTTCATTTAATATATATATAAACATGGAAAAGTTCGGGTCACTACACGTAGCTCCAATTTAGTCGCCGTTTTTTTAAATCGTGTATTTTTTCGAATCTATCCGTTGGCAAATGCTGTAGGCGGTTTGTCCCAAATACTTTCAAAACCAGATCTGGAAAGCTTTCAATTTTTCCTTTTTTCGATTTGACCGTTTTGAATTTCCTTCATATTATTCCTTTTGTGTATGTATGACTTAGCATGGTACATATTGTTTTAATGCTATTATTTCGCTTACAATGAAATTATGTATAACACATATAATTGTGAATCTAATGTCACTTCAGTAAACACGCTTTCTAAATCACTAATATGCGCCACCAAATGGAGTAACATTTGGCGGCGCATAACCTTTGGTTTCAGATTGTGCTGAAATTCTCGAGATCACCCTAAAACAACCCTAACATCAAGACTCCTGGATAGTGTCTTGACATTCGAGGTTGTCAGGATGCCGAAAAAGACGCTTTACTCATTTTTTATGTTCTCTTTGAATGTTTTCAATTTATATCGTATTATTAGTTTTGTGTATGCATGACTTAGCATGGTATATATAGTTTTAAGGCCTAATATTTAACTCGCAATGTAATTATGTATAACGTATATAAGTTTAAATCTAATGTCACTTCATTAAACACGCTTTTTTAAATCATTAATATGCGTCGCCAGATGGAGTACCATTTGGCGGCGCATAACCTTCGTTTTCAGATTGTGTTGAAATTCTCAAGATCACTCTAAAATGGCTGAACGAGCAGGAATCTCTGAACGTGCTTGCCATTTGAGGTCATCTATATTTCGAAAAAGACAGCTTTCCTCGCAATTTCGCACCACGCACCAAACACCACCGACGGTTTGTGGTGCTTGGTATTTTGTGTCTTCGGCCAAAATGTTAGATCCATCGTATCTTTTGACTCGTAGCTCCGATTTAGTCGCCGTTTTTTTTAAATCGTGTAATTTTTTAGGATCTACCCTTTGGCAAACTGCCGTAAGCGGTTTGTCCCAAATATATTTCAAAACGAGACCTGGATAGCCTTTGACCCTTTTGAATTTCATTCATATTATTCCTTTTGTGTATGTATGACTTAGCATGGTACATATTGTTTTAATGCCTATCATTTCGCTTACAATGAAATTATGTATAACACATATAATTTTGAATCTAATGTCACATCATTAAACACGCTTTTTAAATCACTAATATGCTCCGCCAAATGGAGTAACATTTGGCGGCGCATAACCTTTGCTTTCAGATTGTGTTGAAATTCTCGAGATCACCCTGAAACAACCCTAACATCAAGAATCCTGGATATCTTCTTGACATTCGAGGTCGTCAAGATGCCAAAAAGACGTTTTACTCATTTTTTATGTTCTCTTTGAACATTTACAATTTATATCATATTATTAGTTTTGTGTATGCATGACTTAGCATGGTATATATAGTTTTAAGGTCTAATATTTAACTCGCAATGTAATTATGTATAACACATATAAGTTTGAATCTAATGTCACTTCATTAAACACACTTTTTAAATCATTAATATGTGCCGCCAGATGGAGTACAATTTGGCGGCGCATAACCTTCGGTTTCAGATTGTGCTGAAATTCTCAAGATCACCCTAAAACAGCCAAACGAGCAAGACTCTCTGAATGTGCTTGCCATTCGAGGTCGTATAGATTCCGAAAAAGGCATCTTTCCTTACAAATTCGCACCACGCAGCAAACACCACCGACGGTTTGTGGTGCTTGGTGTTTTGTGTCTTCGGCCAAAATGTTAGATCTATCGTATCTTTTGACTCGTAGCTCCGATTTAGTCGCCGTTTTTTTAAATCGTGTATTTTTTCGGGATCTATCCGTTGGAAATGCCGTTGGCAAACGCCGTAGGCGGTTTGTCCCAAATACTTTCGAAACCAGACCTGGAAAGACTTCAATTTTGCCTTTTTTCGATTTTGACCGTTTTGAATTTCTTTCATATTATTCCTTTTGTGTATGTATGACTTAGCATGGTACATATTGTTTTAATGCTATAATTTCGCTTATAATGAAATTATGTATAACACATATAATTTTGAATCTAATGTCACTTCATTAAACACGTTTTATAAATCACTAATATGCGCCGCCAAATGGAGTAACATTTGGCGGCGCATAACCTTTGCTTTCAAATTGTGCTGAAATTCTTGAGATCACCCTAAAACAACCCTAACATCAAGACTCCTGGATAGTGTCTTGACATTCGAGGTAGTCATGATGCCGAAAAAGACGTTTTACTCATTTTTTATGTTCTCTTTGAATGTTTTCAATTTATATCGTATTATTAGTTTTGTGTATGCATGACTTAGCATGGTATATATAGTTTTAATGTGACAACCCGGAAATTTCCGACCAAATTTAAACTTTATCTTTATATTATTCCGACACGATAAGCAAAGTTTGGTAAGTTGAATCTCAAGGATTTTAAAACTGTGTTCATACATTCATTTAACCTTGACCGGATTCCGACGATTCACGAACCATTATTTAATTGGATATGAATATGTATATGTACGTATATATATATATATATATATATATATATATATATATATATATATATATATATATATATATATATATATATATATATATATATATATATATATATATATATATATATATATATATATATATATATATATATTATAACTTGAGAATATTAACAAAGTATTAAACGTATAATACTTTACATGAACGTATTAGTTTCAATATGTTTATCGATGGAATTAGAAGTTAAAATCAAATGATTGATTTATCAGATATATTGTATGATTACGAGTCTCTGTTGAGAGGTTCACTTTGATTTAGGAAACCTTTTCTTTTTAACGGTATTCGGAAATAATGGTAAAGTGATCTTCAATTAAGGACAAGGTGTCAAATAACGAGAGTTAAACAAAAATTAGTGGAGAACTAAAGTTCATAATATTCAATTGATTAGTTCAAACGTGCGGAAACATTTTTCGATTCAATAGAATTTGATTATTTAAAATGTTTTGTTTAAATAATATAAATTGTATAGACTATTAATTATTGGAAATAAATAACTCGTAACGTGTATTTAAAACGTGTTTATGAATATTGAAAATATATATGATTTCAAATTAGTTAAGTAAACGATAGTAACATTGGTTATGCGGCTCGATTAATATTTAGATATGTTTTTAGAATAAATGTTGGCGCATAAATGAATAATATCAAGTTGAGTTTTAAAGAGTAAACGTTACGTATTATAATATTTTGTAAACGATTTTAAAGAGGAACTTTGAAATATAATTAGTTTTGAAAAACTAAATATCTTATTATTAAAGAAATATTTCATATACATACGATATGTACAAGTTGATATCTTTTTAAAAGTGAAAATATATATTTTACAATATAACAAAGTATAATATTAAGTTAATTATAAAAACGTGTTGAGTCAAAAGAGTATTATTATATATAGATATATATATGTATATGTATGTACAACGAGACGTTGACTTATAGAAACAAATGACCAAAACACTCGGACGTTCTAGTTACACCCGAGTGATTTAGTTCATTGATGATTTGAGTCTAAATATCGACAAAGGTACGGGTCACGAAACGTAAAATACAAATTATTAGAGTGTACGTAATAACGTTCGAAAAACCGGAACCAGGACATGAGTCAAGCGCCAACGTACAAGTCATCGGAACTAATGTCACATGTCTACTATGTTCATAAATATAATATATATATATATATATATATATATATATATATATATATATATATATATATATATATATATATATATATATATATATATATATATATATATATATATATATATATATATATATATATATATATATATAATTATATAGATTATATATATATATATTTATATTTATATTTAATATTAATTATATGATGTCGGCAGCTTTGATTCGTTGATTGTGAGCTGGAAAACATTCCCATGCGATCGCATGGGAATTACATAGCAGGGCCATGCGATCGTATGGTAGCTGGGGGCAGGCAAGGTCTATAAAGCTCACTCATTTTCTGATTCTAGTTCATTCCTCTATCTCTCTCGACATCTATATACATAAATATATTATTATTATTATTATTATTATTATTATTATTATTATTATTATTATTATTATTATTATTATTATTATTATTATTATATTATTATTATTATTATTATTAAGATTAAAATTATTATTAATCTTATGGGTAAGAGTATTATTATTAGTAGTAGTATTATTATTGTATTATACATAAAATACTACGACGGAGTGCTGCTCGAGTGATCTAAAACGGATTTTCAAAACTGGTTTTCGAGCGGGATAGAGCTAAGGAAATTATGGGTTATAGCTTTGGAGGTTATGGGTATGGTTAAGGGGTATGCTCGTGAGGTCAATCTAGTGTTTATCATCTCGGTTGCGTCTACCTACTTTCCTGTAATATTGAATCACAATATTGATACGTGAGCACTCATAACTTAACTTTTACATATTAATAGTGTATCTCTGACTAGTGCTCGAATATATATGATTATGAATGCTTGTACGCTTATTATTGTCGTTAGATAGTTTTGATGATTTATGAATTTAATACATTTGCGATTGAGATAAGGTATATGATATGCATGTCGTTGAAAAGCTGGCGAAAAATTAATAACTTTTCATTTAGAAAGCGTATAATTTCGATGAACGGATTAAGAGTTATAGTCAATTGAATTATCTATAATTTTAAAGTATTATTGTTAAAATGATTATCGTTATCGTTATCGTTATCGTCGTTATTATCGTTATTATTATTATCTAATAATCAATATTATTATTATTATTATTATGATTATTATTATTATTATGATTATTATTATTATTATTATTATTATTATTATTATTATTATTAATATTATTAAAATAATTAATATTTTTATCAAAACTATCATTTTATTATTTTTATCATCATTATTATTATTAAAAGTATCATTAATATTAAAAAAATCATTTTTATTAAAATTATCATTTTTAAATAGAAATATCACTGTTATTATAAAATATCATTATCATTTTAGTATTATTATTATTTAAACTTATCATTTTGAATAGAATTATTATTTTTATATAAAATATTATTATTACAGTTAATATTAAAAAGTATTGTTATTATTAAGATTACCATGATTAGAATTATCATTTTATTATAATCATTAGTAAATATAAATATTGTTATTTTTATTAGTAGAATAATAATAATTATTATTACAAAATAATACAACTTTTACTTATTATTGTTATTATCGATATTATTTTATCAAATAAATATGTGATACAAAGATATTTTACTACATGTAATATAATTACATTAATAATACCTATCATTATATTTTTATGATATTAAATGAACTTTATAAATTTTATTAATTAAGATATATAAAAGTATATTTTCTTAATATATAAATTTTAATATAAATTTTTATTTATTAATAAATAATTTGTATTATCTATTTTAATAAAATCTGATAAATATATTTAAATATATAAAACGACTATGTTTTAAACATGTATAGATTTTGTATGTTATTTTGGGTCAAGATGATTTATGTGACTTTTGCATATCGATCTCGAGCATTAGGATTGTGATACACTATAACTTGACCTAAATTGTTAGACATATATTGACCAACATATATATATATATATATATATATATATATATATATATATATATATATATATATATATATATATATATATATATATATATATATATATATATATATATATATATATATATATATATATATATATATATATATATATATATATATATATATATATATATATATATACTTAATATAGGTTTGTGAATCCGAGGCCAACCCTACACTTGTTCAATGACGTCATATGTATTTTTACTACAAGATACAGTATTGTGAGTTTCATTTGCTCCCTATTTAAATGCTTTTGTAATATATATTTTTGGGACTGAGAATACATGCGTTGCTTTTATAAATGTTTGACGAAATAGACACAAGTAATCGAAACTACATTATATGGTTGGATTATCGAAATCGAATATCACCCCTTCAAGTCTGGTAACCTAAGAATTAGGAAAATAGCCCCTAATTGACGCGAATCCTAAAGATAGATCTATGGGCCTAACAAACCCCATTCTGGAATTTGGAATGCTTTAGTACTTCGATTTAAAAAGGTGATTGCAATTGCCGTTATATAGCATACTTGCGAGTATGCGGGGGATATTCTATATGCATCCTTGTTAGTTCGGTTACCAGGTGTCCATCATATGAATGATTTTTATACACTTGCGAGTGTAGAATTATTACGAAAATGAAATCTTGTAGTCTATTAAGATTATGAAAATGATTGATTACGATAAACTAATGAACTCACTAACTTTTTGGTTGACACTTTAAAGCATGTTTATTCTCAGGTATTAAAGAAATCTTCCGCTGTGAATTTGCTCATTTTAAAGATATTACTTGGAGTCATTTGTGACACCGCTAATTTTTTTTATAATAAATACGTGGCGGAAGCATAATATTAATTAAATACGATATCGACATTTGTACAAACTGATGTCACGTGTTATTAAAACAATTTACATATTAACAGGAAGAGACGTAAATACATTCTATTTTCAAAAGTACACGATTCATATTCTAAAAGACACATCAGAGTTAACCCTGTCAAACATAACATCATCATGCCCGTCTTCTCCCAAAAGCACTATCTACAAAAGCTAACAACCTGCAGGGAGGAGATGGAGGGGAATTAGCACGAAGCTAAGTGAGTACAACTAACTACAGGCCATAGCATACATAAGCGTTATACTAATCATGTCACAAAAGTCTAACACACAAACATCACCCAAGTGCCGTCTACAGAGACTCTGGCGGCTCGGCCAAACCATTAACCACCAGCTGATCGGACTGGGGCTTACCAGAAGTTGCTACACCACCGTATGTATATACATAATCCACACGCGACGGACGCGTCATTCACATATATATACACCACGGCTGTCTAGGCCACCACATGAGGAACCCAACCCGCAGGTTGATCTCTCCTACCGAGGCCACCACACAATAGGGACGCACTGGGCTCCAACAGACAAGCATCAACCAACATGCAGTCATCACAAGTACTAACTAACCACAACAATAAGTATATCTAACAAGCATGGCAATCATAATATAACATGCTTCTATATACTATATTCTCCAATTAGTCCCACTCACCGATTACCAGCAAACGAGAAGGTATTCAGCTATCTAATCACTAAACCTTCTCTTTCTCCTTTTCTCCTGAGAAAACATATACACAAGTTAGTTTATGTTCATTAACATCAAATAACACAATATATAAATTTTTGTATCAAAAACTGTCCGCTAAAAATTTTTGCTCAACACTTATGCACTTTCAAAATTTACATCACTTTCAAAATTTACATCAGATCATCAAAATACAAACGGGCAGCATAACGGCTAAAAATCAACACTTAGGTAAAATATTCTGCCCTAGACACTCAGTCGGTCGACTGACCCTCCCAGTCGGTCGATTCATTTGGTATTACATCAATCGGCCGAAGGTAAATCTCAGTCGGTCGGTTCACTCAACAGTCGGTCGGTTGTCTTCGTCAATCGGCCGGTTCAACCCTCAGTCGGTCGACTGTCGACCGATAGTCGGCCGAGTGTGTTCATCTTCATCAGAAACTGAACAAAGGCTACGAACTTCACGATGAAATCCTCAAATCTCGATCTAGAGCTCGTTTTAAACACCAAAATCGACCACAACTTGTTCACTACTTGTTATAGACTCAAAACCCGCAACAATTTGACCATAACAACACTTAAACCACTTGTTTTGACACAAATTTACACATTTATGAAAACTAACACAAAACCTTAAATTTCTCAAAGATTAAAGCATGGAAGCTTGTGATTCTTACCTTAAAAGAATCAGTGAATCACAAGGAACACAAAGATATGAACAATTTGAGCTCTAAAACAAGAATCAAGGATTAGGGTTTGAAGTAGGTGAGGGAGATGAAGAACGGGTGTGTTTGGGAGTTTTCTAGAAATGGGAAGAACACTGCCCATTAGTCACTTAATTGTGGATAATTCCCACACTATGTGACACACGGGTATTTATCAGTTATCTGATATCTTTCGTACATCATTTGGTAGCCCAAACGAAGTCCAAACTAAATAAACAAACCTGTTCTGTGACCCTTGTCACAAACTGGTCCTAACCACATCATTAAATAATAACAAATATTAAATAAAAATAAAAGCATATAGTAACACAACACTAACTTAAGGGCAATCTAGTAATCTTACATCTAGGCCCGATTGAGGATGTTACATCATTCATGGCATATTTCAAAAGACGTTGCATTCGAGTCGTTGAGTTCAACAAGATTATTATTAAGTCATTGATAGTTGAGATAATATGAAATGGTATGCATGCCTGTTAGCTTTCGATGTAATGAAAGTTTGTCTTTTAAAAACGAATGCAATATTTGTAAAATGTATCATTTAGAGGTCAAATACCTCGCAATGTAATCATATGTTTTTGTATTCGTCCTTATGGATTAGGACGGGTCGTCTCATTTAAGGCCTAATATTTAACTCGCAATGTAATTATGTATAACGTATATAAGTTTGAATCTAATGTCACTTCATTAAACACGCTTTTTTAAATCATTAATATGCGCCGCCAGATGGAGTACCATTTGGCGGTGTTTAACCTTCGTTTTCAGATTGTGTTGAAATTCTCAAGATCACTCTAAAACGGCCGAACGAGCAAGAATCTCTGAACGCGCTTGCCATTCGAGGTCGTCTAGATTTCGAAAAAGACAGCTTTCCTCGCAAATTCGCACCACGCACCAAACACCACTGACGGTTTGTGGTGCTTGGTGTTTTGTGTCTTCGGCCAAAATGTTAGATCTATAGTATCTTTTGACTCGTAGCTCTTTTAGTCGCCGTTTTTTTAAATCGTGTATTTTTTTGGGATATATCCGTTGGAAAACTTCTGTAGGCAATTTGTCCCAAATATTTTTCGAAACGAGACCTGGAAAGCCTTCAATTTTTCCTTTTTATATTTTGACCGTTTTGAATTTCTTTCATATTCCTTTAGTGTATGTATGACTTAGCATGCTACATATTGTTTTAACGCCTATCATTTCGCTTTCAATGAAATTATGTATAACACATATAATTTTGAATCTAATGTCACTTCGTTAAACACGCTTTTTAAATCACTACTATGCGCCGCCAAATGGAGTAACATTTGGCGGCGCATAACCTTAGCATTCATATTGTGCTGAAATTCTCGAGATCACTCTAAAACAACCCTAACATCAAGACTCCTGGATAGTGTCTTGACATTCGAGGTCGTCATCATGCCGAAAAAGGCATTTTACTCATTTTTTATGTTCTCTTTTGAACGTTTTTAGTTTTTATCGTATTATTAGTTTTGTGTATGCATGACATAGCATGATATATATAGTTTTAAGGCCTAATATTTAAATCACAATGTAATTATGTATAACGCATATAATTTTGAATCTAATGTCACTTCATTAAACACGTTTTTTTAAATCATTAATATGCACCGCCAGATGGAGTACCGTTTGGCGGCGCATAACCTTCGGTTTCAGATTGTGTTGAAATTCTCAAGATCACCCTAAAACGACCGAACGAGAAAGACTCTCTGAACGTGCTTGCCATTCAGGGTCGTCTAGATTTCGAAAAAGACATCTTTTCTCGCAAATTCGCACCACGCTTCAAACTTCACCGACGGTTTGTGGTGCTTGGTGTTTTGTGTCTTCGGCCAAAATGTTAGATCTATCATATATTTTGACTCGTAGCTCCGATTTAGTCGCCCTTTTTTTTAAATCGTGTATTTTTCGGGATCTATTCGTTGGCAAACGACGTGGGCGGTTTGTCCCAAATATTTTTTGAAACGAGACCTGGAAAGCCTTCAATTTTGCCTTTTTTTCGATTTTGACCGTTTTGAATTTCTTTCATATTATTCCTCTTGTGTATGTATGACTTAGCATGGTACATATTGTTTTAACGCCTATCATTTCGCTTACAATGAAATTATGTATAACACATATAATTTTGAATCTAATGTCACTTCATTAAACACGCTTTTTAAATCACTAATATGCGCCGCCAAATGGAGTAACATTTGGCGGTGCATAACCTTTGCTTTCAGATTGTGCTGAAATTCTTGAGATCACCCAAAAACAACCCTAACATCAAGACTCCTGGATAGTGTCTTGACATTCGAGGTCGTCAGGGCTCCGAAAAAAGACATTTTACTCATATTTTATGTTCTCTTTGAACGTTTTCAATTTATATCGTATTATTAGTTTTTTGTATGCATGACTTAGCATGGTATATATAGTTTTAAGGCCTAATATTTAACTCGCGATGTAATTAGGTATAACGCATATAAGTTTGAATGACATGTCACTTCATTAAACACGCTTTTTAAATCATTAATATGAGCCGCCAGATGGAGTACCATTTGTCGGCGCATAACCTTCGGTATCAGATTATGCTGAAATTATCAAGAGTACCCTAAAATGACCGAACGAGCAAGACTCTCTGAACGTGCTTTCCATTCGAGGTCGTCAAGGTTCCAAAAAAGACATATTTCCTCGCAAATTCGCACTACACACCAAACAACACCGATGCTTTGTGGTGCTTGGTGTTTTGTATCTTCGGCCAAAATGTTAGATCTATCGTATCTTTTGAGTCGTAGCTCCAATTTAGTCGCCGTTTTTTTTTAAATCGTGTATTTTTCGGGATCTATCCGTTGGCAAACGTCGTGGGCGGTTTGTCCCAAATATTTTTTGAAACGAGACCTGGAAAGCCTTTAATTTTGCCTTTTTTTTCGATTTTGAATGTTTTGAATTTCTTTCATATTATTCCTTTTGTGTATGTATGACTTAGCATGGTACATATTGTTTTAACGCCATTCATTTCGCTTACAATAAAATTATGTATAACACATATAATTTTGAATCTAATGTCACTTCATTAAACACGCTTTTTAAATCGCTAATATACGCCGCCAAATGAGGTAACATTTGGCGACGCATAACCTTTGCTTTCAGATTGTGCTGAAATTCTCGAGATCACCCTAAAACAACCCTAACAATAAGACTCCTGGATAGTGTCTTGACATTCGAGGTCGTCAAGATGCCGAGAAAATACATTTTACTCATTTTTTATGTTCTCTTTTGAACGTTTTCAATTTATATCGTATTATTAGTTTTGTGTATTATAACGACCCTCATTTTTCCATTCTATATTTTTCCAATATTAAATGTCCAACCAATATAATTAAAACTTAATGATTTAACTTAAATCAATAATTGTTAAGTGCTAAGAGTTATAAAACATATTAATTAACTTTGTGCAATAATTTATATAAGTTAATAAAAGATGAAAAATAAAAGCTTATTAACTTCCGTGAACAAAAAGTAATAACTCAAAACTTAAAGCTTTTAAACATGTAAACTTAAACTTATAAGGAACCATTTTAACCAAACCAAACTACAAGGTCTAAAACAAAAAAGTTCCATCTCTTTTCTCCTAACCCTAGCCGATTTCTACATGTAAAAAAAGAGATGAAATGACCATTATACCCCTCTAAAAATCGGCTAGCATCACCACCTCCCTAAACCTAACTTTTCCTCTAAGTATTCTAACCTAAACCTAGTTCTAGAATGACATAATCTCAACTATAAAAGGAGGTGCTAGGTTATCATTTTTCTCATCCCATTCTCTCCTTCATAATCACCTCACAAAACAATCAATCTCCTTCCTCTTTCTCTCTTGAAATCGGCGACCAAAGCACCACCACTCCACCACCGAAACATCCAACACCACCATCACCACCATACCCCACGGTTTTTAACAAAACCGAACACCACCACCACCTTTTTGTTATTTTGGTTATTTGCTTCTTGATTCCAGGTAATCTTCAAGTGATCTTCAACGTGTTCTTGAAGTTCTTCGACGTGTTCTTGTTATTCGAGTTGATTTGATCTTACATCTTCAAGTCTTATTTTCTTTTCTTTGTTAATCTTCATCCATCTTCAAGGTATAAAAACTATAAACCTAACTATTTAATTTGTTCATTCAATTCTTGTTTTGATTCATGTCTTGTTCTTGATCCATATTAATCATGTTTAATTAACCTAAACATTTTATATATACATATACAATCGACATACATATATACATATATATGTATCGACTAAATAATAAAATAAATAACATAATCTTTGATCTTTAAACCCTAATTAAGTGGATTATTATTATGTTATGATCTTGTTAACGATAAAATGTTATACATATACACGCATGCTAATATACATACATATACTTAAGAAAATATATATATATATATATATATATATATATATATATATATACACACACACACACATATAAGGCCGATTTTTTTTTTTTTAAAAAAGAAGAGAATTTTGTTGAATCTTAAAAACCCTAAAAGATTTATCAAAGATTTGTTAATGGTTAAAAAGGGAAACAAATATATATACATAATATATATACATATACGATTTGTATATATATATAAAACATTTATTTTATATATAAATATATATATATAAATATATACGGTTATATTTATTAAAAAAATAAATAAAACTATATATATACATATACACACGACATATACATACACATACACTACACTTATATGAATCCTAAACACTATTAAATACTACTAAACCCTAATCATTAATTAATTATTAAAACCTAACATTTAATACTACTCTAATTAATTAAAACCCTAATACTACTATTTATACTACATACTACTACCTAACACTTATACACTTATACTACTACTAACACTTATAATGTACTACTATTTATACTACATACTACTACCTACCTAATACTACTATTTATACTACATACTACTACTAACACTTATAATGTACTACTTATATTATAATACTTATATTATAAGATTATAACATATGATTACAATAGTCATTCACGATAACGTGAGGTTACTTGAACATCTACGCTACTTGTGGCCTAGGGTGATCCTTGTTACCATTATGGGATGCTTGTGGAACTCGAATGCCAAGACTTAGATTCTGATCAAGAGATCCTGGGCCGACCGGTAACAATAGATCATTCGAGTGACTTGCATGTTAGCAACGAAGTTTGGGCGAGATTGTACAACACATAGTCACTTACACACTTAATAAGTGATGGACTTATTAAGAACAACTTACTAGTGTTCAACACTAACTTACTAAACATGGAAACTTACTAAGAATGGGAACTTAGTAAAACAAATTACACTTAAACACTTGCATACTTAACTTAAACTTGGGCAAACATTTAACTACTCTTAAATGTAATTAGGTTGACTTTCTGCTCACATTCATCCAACTCTTCTTATCCGAGGAATAACAAACTCTTCTCCTACTTACTAAGATGAACTTCATAGCCCCACTTACTATTGCGCAATTTATTTAAACTTACTGGAGTGAGACACATGCTACTTTTAATATTTACAATTTAGACACAAGTACCAACTATTAAACTGTGCTATACCTAGCTATGTCCTGCAAGTCCCCACTGTGATATTTTTAATTGCTTTTACATAACGCATTCTTAATTATTGAGGGTAGGCCTATCGGGAGTAACGTCCCCGATACATTTGACCAAGTCATTGTATTACTTAATAATGATTCAAACCGACAAGGACAATACAACTTGTCACAGGGCAAACTTTGAAACTGTTTAGTCTAAATATCACAAACTTGGCACTACTTTTAGATCCCTGCCAGATCTACTTTTATAAATAAAAATCTTGTGGTCTAAACAACGGTCAACTATTTTGTTAAACCTATGAACTTCACTCAACCTTTTTGGTTGACACTTTAGCATGTTTTGTCTCAGGTTACGATTGATCAGCTTACTCTTATCTGTGTGATGCTACTTGGACTCTAGGACTTGAAGAAAGAGTCACATTTATTATTTATGCATTTATTTACATTCTTATAATTTCAAATTCTTGTAACGACATTCTATTTTCCGCTGCGTACTCAATAAAGTTTATTTTTATCATATAGTGTGTTCTCATTATATAATATGTTGGTATTTTTGATATTAATGTCACATTCACCCAGACCCTAACTGGGGGTGTGATAGATTGGTATCAGAGCATAACCAGGCTGTTATAGAGAACCAGGATTGCATCTTTATGTGTGCCTTACTTGCTAGCTAGGGTGCCTTAGGAATCTAGGAAACTATAACCTTTCCTGTCTTAGACTTAAAGCACTTAGGATTGCCTTATAATCTTAACAACTTTGCTTTAATAATCTTGGCTTAAAATTCTAATCAAAGTCTCTTTCCTAATGTTAGGATGTCAAGCGTTAATCAAACAAACAAAACACCCTCTCTTCAAACCATCTAAAGTAATGGCTCACTTCAAACCTGCCACCGAAGAAGATACTGGATACTCTTCAACTGCAAGACCAGTCCGAAGCCCTCTTTATAGTCCTGACTCACCACCATTGAACTACAGTCCAAACGCTGACCAAGATTCATCTAAGTCTCCCAAATACCACCCAACTCCAAGATCGGAAAGTAAAGGGAAATGCCCTGCTGATTTTAAAGAAGATGGCCCATCTAAGAAAATAGCCCGATCTCCTTCCTATGATAACTATAACGCTATGTATGAAATCATGAATCTGCGAAAAACTACCGAGAAGAACTTTGATGGCTTGCTTCGCCATGTTGCAAGGGTCGAGGCTCGAATGGATGAAAAAGACCTAGCGATCAAGAAACTATTGGAGGAAAATGCTGAGTTAAAGAAAGAGATAAAATTGGTGAAATATGAAAGTGAAAGAAGTGCCCGATGGGGGAAGCAATCTCTCGCTTATCTAAGAGAAGATGTCGACTTAAGATTGAAGGTGGAGGAAAACCGTGTCAAAAACCAACTTGCTCTAAGAGACTACGAATGCAATGTAGTCAATAGTAGTGTTACTAATCTCTATGATAATCTCGAGTTCCTTTACGAGAAGTAAAAGGCGAAGAATGAGAAAGTAGAGAAGTTTATGAAGGAGGCTGAGAAGAAGAAGTGAACGCGACATTTGTTTTGTTTTTCCATTCTTTTATTTCCTAATTATGTAAAGGCTTTGCCTAAAACTATTTCTATATTCAAATCGTGTAGTAAAAAGGCTTATTTAATTCCTCGTTTATAATAATATAAAGTGTTTCATTTATATCATGTTGATATCAATACTTTATCTTTATCATACTTGTAATTTCTCAAAATTATAACTTGTCAACTTATCAAACTTATGTTCACTTTTATGTAGTGAAGCATCATAGCTCACACACCTACCATTAACAACATTGTGTTGACTAATGAGCAATTTCAACAATTACTTGCTGCCGCCCAAGGCAACGTCCAACCTAATCACGTTAACAATCAACCTAAACCTTGTTCTTACAAGGACTTTATGAATTGCAATCCTCCGCTTTCAAAGGAAGTGAAGAGGCCGTTGAACTAGTCCGATGGTTCAAAAAACTAGAGTCCATCTTCCGTGTCTGCAACTGCGGGGATAATGACCGAGTTAAATATGCCACTAGTTCATTAGCTGGCAATGCTATGACTTGGTGGACCGCTCATGCTAAGTCTGTGGGAATCGATAATGCTAATGCAACCCCGTGGGATGAACTTAAAGGCATAATGGTTAATAAGTTTTGTCCTAGAAGCCAAGTCCAAAAGCTTGAAGCCGAGTTCTGGGAACTCAAGGTTAAGGGTACCGACATTGAAAGCTACACTAATCGTTTTCTTGAGCTTTCTACCTTGTGTCCCGAGATGTTTCCTACTGAGCCGAGAAAGATCAAACGGTACATTGAAGGTCTCCCTGAGGATGTTCAGGGAAATGTTATCGCTGCTGAGAAAGTTACCCTTGATGCCATGATTCTCATGGCTCAAAATCTGATGATGGCCAAATGAAGAAGAGCTTTGGCTAGTAAGCAAGTTAATACTAAGAGTAGTGATGGTAAAAGAAAATTTGAGCTGTCTCAGGGTTCAAACTAGAATATTGCTAAGAAGCCTGCTGATAGTACTAGGACCGGTTATATAGGGACTAACCCCTATTGTGCTCGTTGTGAAAGGCATCACCCGGGGTGGTGCACTGCTACTTGTTCTTTATGTAAGAAAGTGGGACATGTAGCTAAGACTTGTAAGACTCCTCCGAAAGATAAAGTTGTTGTTCCTGCTAAAGGTCCTCCTACTTGTTACACCTAAGGAGAGAAGGGGCATATTAGTTCTCACTGCCCGAAGAAGAAAGATACCCCTGCTACTGGAGCCAACACCACCAATGCGAAGAACCGTGCGTTTGTCATAACGACTGAGGAAGCCCGTGAGGAAGATGAAGTCATTACGGGTACGTTTCTTGTCAATAATTGCTACGTAAACATTTTATTTGATACGGGTGCCGATAAGAGTTACGTGTCTGGTGAATTTTGTACCTTATTCACTGAGAAACCACAACCCCTAGAAACTAAACGACTAGTAGAGGTAGCGAACGAAAAAGTTATGAAAGTGGATCACATTGCTAAAAACTGTAATCTAATGCTAGCCAACCAAGAATTTAAGATTGACCTTTTGCCGGTCGAGTTAGCAAGTTTCGATGTCGTAGTCGGAATGGACTGGTTACGTCTATTACATGCTGAAATCTTGTGTTTCGATAAGACCGTTAACATTCCGTTGGGAAATGGAGAGACTCTCGTCATTCAAGGCGACAAGTGTGGTTCCAAGCTCAACATCATTTCTTGCATCAAAAATCGTAAATACCTTATGAAAGGTCATCCCGCGATATTTTCCCATGTTAAGATAGTCGAACCGAAGGAAAAGCTTATTGATGACGTGCCAGTGGTTAGAGATTATCCCGACATATTTCCTGATGATCTTCCTGGTCTTCCACCTCCTCGACAAGTCAAATTTCTGATTGATTTGTCTCCCGGTGCTGCTCCTATTGCTAAAGCTCCATACCGTTTAACACCTTCCGAAATGAAGGAACTTTTCAACCAACTCCAAGAACTATTGGATAAAGGTTTCATTCGTCCAAGCTCGTCCCCATAGGGAGCTCCTATTCTATTCGTTAAAAAGAAAGATGGTACGTTGAGGATGTGTATTGATTACCGTGAACTCAACAAGCTTACTATCAAGAACCGCTATCCATTACCGCGTATTGATGATCTATTTGACCAACTTCAAGGGTCGAGCGTTTATTCAAAAATTGATCTGAGGTCCGGTTATCACCAACTTAGGGTCAAGGAATCCGATATTCCTAAGACTGCTTTTCGTACTCATTATGGGCACTATGAATTTTGTGTCATGCCTTTTGGCTTAACTAATGCTCCTGCCGTGTTCATGGATCTTATGAATTGTGTCTGCAAACCATATCTCGACAAATTTGTCATTGTTTTCATTGACGACATCTTAATCTACTCAAAGAGTGAGAAAGAACACTAGCAGCATTTGCGCATAATTCTTGAACTCTTACGAAAGGAACAACTCTACGCTAAGTTTTCAAAGTGCTAGTTTTGGCTCAAAACCGTACAATTCCTCGGACATGTTGTTAATAGTAACGGAATACATGTCGATCCAGCTAAGATTACCGTTATTCAGAACAGGGAGATACCAAGGACTGCGAAGCATATTCGTCAATTTTTGGGACTTGCCGGTTATTATCGAAGATTCATAAAATATTTTTCCCTCCTTGCTAAACCCCTTACAAAGTTAACCCACAAAGGGAAGAAGTTTGAGTGGTCCAAAGAACATGAATCTACTTTCAAGATTCTGAAGGATAAATTGACCACAGCCCCGATTCTATCTTTACCTGAAGGCTCTGACGATTTTGTTGTTTACTGCGATGCCTCAAAGCAAGGTTCCAGATGTGTTTTAATGCAACGTGAAAAGATTATTGCCTATGCATCTCGACAGTTGAAGAAATATGAGAAGAACTATACCACACATGACCTGGAATTAGGAGCCGTGGTATTTGCACTAAAGATGTGGAGACATTACCTCTATGGGGTTAGAATCACAGTGTATACCGATCATAAAAGTCTTCAGCATATCTTTGACCAGAAGCAATTAAACATGAGCCAAAGGCGTTGGATTGAGTTATTAAATAACTACGATTGTGAACTGCGATATCATCCTGGCAAAGCAAATATAGTTGCTAATGCCCTTAGTCGAAAAGACAATGTTAGACGTGTTCGTGCTTTAAACCTTAAAATCAAATCGAATATTATATCACGAATCTATGAAGCTCAACTTGAAGCTATTAAACCAACACTTATCGAAGGTGAAGGACCTATCGGTTTCGAGAACCAACTCCAAGTGAAAGCTAATGGTACACGGTACTTTGGTAACAGAATTTGGGTTCCTCGCTTCGGTAATCTCCGTGATCTAGTCTTGGACGAAGCTCATAAGACTAGGTACTCTATCCATCCCAGTTCTAGTAAGATGTATCATGATGTGAAGGAATTCTACTGGTGGCCTTACATGAAAGCCGACATTGCTACGTATGTTAGTAAGTGTCTCACTTGTTTGAAAGTCAAGGCTGAACATCAAAAGCCTTCTAGTCTGTTGACACAACCCGATATCCCGCAGTAGAAGTGGGAATGTATCAATATGGATTTCGTTACTAAGTTGCCTAAGACTTCAAACGGTAACGATACTATTTGGGTCATAGTTGATCGTCTTACTAAATCTGCACATTTCCTACCGATTAAGGAAACCGATAAGATGGAGAAATTATCACAACTCTATATTAAAGAAATTGTCTCATGTCATGGAGTTCCTATCTTAATTATTTCTGATCGCGACAGTCGATTCGTTTCTAGATTCTGGAAAACTTTGCAATCTGCTCTTGGAACTCAACTCGACATGAGTACAGCCTATCATTCACAAACTGATGGTCAAAGTGAACGAACCATTCAAACCGTGGAAGATACGCTACGTGCTTGTGCAATCGATTTCGGCAAAGGTTGAGATAGACACATGCCTTTAGCTGAATTTTCTTATAACAACAGCTATCATTCAAGTATTAAGGCTGCACCTTTTGAAGCGTTATACGGACGTAAATGTAGATCCCCATTGTGCTGGGATGAATTAGAGGACATACATTTAACTGGTCCTGAAATTATTCATGAAACTACCGAAAAGATCATCCAGATTAAGCAACGATTAGAAACTACCCGCAGCCGACAAAAGAGCTATGCTGATAAGCATCGAAAGGATATAGAATTCCAAGTTGGAGATAAAGTCATGTTGAAAGTATCCCGTTAGAAAGGTGTTGTCCACTACGGAAAACAAAGTAAACACAGTCCACGATATGTTGGACCTTTCACAATCACTCAAAGAGTCGGTCTCGTGGCATACCGATTAGAACTACCAACTGAGCTTAGCCAAGTAAATGATGTGTTTCATGTCTCGAATCTTAAAAAGTGTCTTGCTGATGACACACTTGTTATTCCTTTGGATGATATCCGAATTGATGAGCAAATGCACTTCGTTGAAGAACCTATAGAGATCATGAATGAAGAGGACAAACAAATGCGTAAAAGTAACATACCTATCGTTAAAGTCCGTTGGAATTCACGTAGAGTCCCTGAATATACATGGGAACGCAAAGACCAAATAATACGGAAATATATCCATCTCTTCTCAACTACTGATGCAAACAAGAAATCTACCTAAATCTTTGGGATGAAGTTTCTAATAATGGGGAGGTACTATAACGACCCTCATTTTTCCATTCTATATTTTTCAAATATTAAATGTCCAACCAATATAATTAAAACTTAATGATTTAACTTTAATCAACAATTGTTAAGCGCTAAGAGTTATAAAACATATTAATTAACTTTGTGCAATAATTTATACAAGTTAATAAAAGATGAAAAATAAAAGCTTATTAACTTCCGTGGACAAAAAGTAATAACTCAAAACTTAAAGCTTTTAAACATGTAAACTTGAACTTATAAGGAACCATTTTAACCACACCAAACTACAAGGTCTAAAATGAAAAAGTTCCATCTCTTTTCTCCTAACCCTAGCCGATTTCTACATGTAAAAAGAGAGATGAAATGACCATTATACCCCTCTAAAAATCGGCTAGCATCACCACCTCCCTAAACCTAACTTTTCCTCCAAGTATTCTAACCTAAACCTAGTTCTAGAATGACCTAATCTCAACTATAAAAGGAGGTGCTAGGTTATCATTTTTCTCATCCTATTCTCTCATTCATAATCACCTCACAAAACAATCAATCTCCTTCCTCTTTCTCTCTTGAAATCGGCGGCCCAACCACCACCACTCCACCACCGAAACATCTAACACCACCATCACCACCATACCCCACAGTTTTTAACAAAAACGAACACCACCACCACCACCTTCTTTTGTTATTTTGGTTATTTGCTTCTTGATTTCGGGTAAACTTCAAGTGATCTTCAACGTGTTCTTGAAGATCTTCGACGTGTTCTTGTTATTCGGGTTGATTTGATCTTACATCTTCAAGTCTTCTTTTCTTTTCTTTGTTAATCTTCATCCATCTTCAAGGTATAAAAACTATAAACCTAACTATTCAATTTGTTCATTCAATTCTTGTTTTGATTCATGTCTTGTTCTTGATCCATATTAATCATGTTTAATTAACCTAAACATTATTTATATACATATGCAATCGATATATATATATATATATATATATATATATATATATATATATATATATATATATATATATATATATATATATATATATATATATATATATATATATATATATATATATATATATATATACATATACATATGTATCGACTAAAAAATAAATAAATAATATAATGTTTGATCTTTAAACCCTAATTAAGTGGAACATTATTATGTTATGATCTTGTTAACGATAAAATGTTTTACATATACATGCATGCTAATATACATACATATACTTAACAAAAAAAATATATGTGTGTACATATATGGCCGATTTTTTTTTTTTAAATAAAAAGAGAATTTTGTTGAATCTTAAAAACCCTAAAAGATTTATCAAAGATTTGTTAATGGTTAAAAGGGAAACAAATATATATATACATAATATATTTACATATACGATTTGTATATATATATATAAAAAAAATTTATTATATATATATATATATATACGGTTATATTTATAAAAAAATTAAATAAATAAAACTATATATATACATATGCACACGAGATATACATACACATACACTACACTTATATAAACCCTAAACACTATTAAATACTATTAAACCCTAATCATTAATTAATTATTAAAACCTAACATTTAATACTACTCCAATTAATTAAAACCCTATTACTACTATTTATACTACATACTACTACCTAACACTTATACACTTATACTACTACTAACACTTATAATGTACTACTTATATTATAATACTTATATTATAAGATTATAACATATGATTACAATAGTCATTCACGATAACGTGAGGTTACTTGAACATCTACGCTACTTGTAGCCTAGGGTGATCCTTGTTACCATTATGGGACGCTTGTGGATCTCGAATGCCAAGACTTAGATTCTGGTCAAGAGATCCTGGACTGACCGGTAACAATAGATCATTCGAGTGACTTGCATGTTAGCAACGAAGTTTGGGCAAGATTGTACAACACTTAGTCACTTACACACTTAATAAGTGATGGACTTATTAAGAACAACTCACTAGTGTTCAACACTAACTTACTAAACATAGAAACTTACTAAGAATGGGAACTTAGTAAAACGAACTACACTTAAACACTTGCATACTTAACTTAAACTTGGGAAAACGTTTAACTACTCTTAAATGTCATTAGGTTGACTTTCTGCTCACATTCATCCAAATCTTCTTATCCAAGGAATAACAAACTCTTCTCCTACTTACTAAGGTGAACTTCATAGCCCCACTTACTATTGCGCAATTTATTTAAACTTACTGGGGTGAGACACATGCTACTTTTAATATTTATAATTTAGACACAAGTACCAACTATTAAACTGTGTTATACCTGGCTATGTCCTGCAAGTCCCCACTGTGATATTTTTAATTACTTTTACATAACGCATTCTTAATTATTGGGGGTAGGCCTATCGGGAGTAACGACCCCGATATATTTGACCAAGTCATTGTATTACTTAATAATGATTCAAACCGACAAGGACAGTACAACTTGTCACGGGGCAAACTTTGAAACTGTTTAGTCTAAATATCACAAACTTGGCACTACTTTTAGATCCCTGTGAGATCTACTTTTATAAATAAAAATCTTGTGGTCTAAACAACGGTCAACTATTTTGTTAAACCTATGAACTTCACTCAACCTTTTTGGTTGACACTCTAGTATGTTTTGTCTCAGGTTACGATTGATCAGCTTACTCTTATCTGTGTGATGCTACTTGGACTCTAAGACTTGAAGAAAGAGTCACATTTATTATTTATGCATTTATTTACATTCTTGTAATTTCAAATTCTTGTAACGACATTCTATTTTCCGCTGCGTACTCAATAAAGTTTGTTTTTATCATATAGTGTCGTTCTCATTATATAATATGTTGGTATTTTTGATATTAGTGTGACATTCACCCAGGCCCTAACTGGGGGTGTGATATGTATGCATGACTTAACATGGTATATATAGTTTTAAGGCTTAATATTTAACTCGCAATGTAATTATGTATAACGCATATAAGTTTGAATCTAATGTCACTTCATTAAACACACTTTTTTAAATCATTAATATGCTCCACCAGATGGAGAACCATTTGGCGGCGCATAACCTTCGGTTTCAGATTGTGTTGAAATTCTCAAGATCACCCTAAAACGGCCGAATGAGCAAGACTCTCTGAACGTGCTTGCCATTCGAGGTCATCTAGATTCCAAAAAAGACATCTTTCCTCGCAAATTCGCACCACACACCAAACACCACTGACGGTTTGTGGTGCTTGGTGTTTTGTTTCTTCGGCCAAAATGTTATGTCTATCGTATCTTTTGACTCGTAGTTCCGATTTAGTCGCCGTTTTTTTAAATCATTTATTTTTCGGGATCTATCCGTTGGCAAATGGCGTATCTGGTTTGTCCCAAATACTTTCAAAACGAAACCTGAAAAGCCTTCAATTTTGCCTTTTTCAATTTTGACCGTTTTAAATTTCTTTCATATTATTCCTTATGTGTATGTATAACTTAGCATGGTACATATTGTTTTAACGCGTATCATTTCGCTTACAATGAAATTATGTATAACACATATAATTTTGAATCTAATGTCACTTCATTGCACACGCTTTTTAAATCACTAATATGCTCCCAAATGGAATAACATTTGGCGGCGCATGACCTTTGCTTTCAGATTGTGCCGAAATTCTCGAGATCACCCTAAAACAACCCTAACATCAAGACTCCTGGAAAGTGTCTTGACATTCGAGGTCGTCAGGATGCCGAAAAAAGACGTTTTACTCATATTTTTTGTTCTCTTTGAACGTTTTAAATTTATATCGTATTATTAGTTTTGTGTATGCATGACTTAGCATGGTATATATAGTTTTAAGGCCTAATATTTAACTCGCAATGTAATTATGTATAACGCATATAAGTTTGAATCTAATGTCACTTCATTAAACACGCTTTTTTAAATCATTAATATGCGACGCCAGATGGAGTACCATTTGGCGGCGCATAACCTTCGGTTTCAGATTGTGCTGAAATTCTCAAGATCACCTTAAAACGGCCGAACGATCAAGACTTCTCTGAACGTGCTTGCCATTCGAGGTCATCTAGATTCCGAAAAAGACATCTTTCCTCGCAAATTCACACCAAGCACCGAACACCACCGACAGTTTGTGGTGCTTGGTGTTTTGTGTCTTTGGCCAAAATGTTATGTCTATCGTATCTTTTGACTAGTAGCTACGATTTAGTCGCCGTTTTTTAAATCATGTATTTTTCGGGATCTATCCGTTGGCAAATGGTGTAGGCAGTTTATCCCAAATACTTTCGAAACGAGACTTGAAAAGCCTTCAATTTTGCCTTTTTTCGATTTTGACCGTTTTGAATTTCTTTCATATTATTCCTTTTGTGTATGTATGACTTAGCATGGTACATATTGTTTTAACACCTATCATTTCGCTTACAATGAAATTATGTATAACACATATAATTTTGAATCTAATGTCACTTCATTAAACACGCTTTTTAAATCACTAATATGCGCCGCCAAATAATGTAACATTTGGCGGCGCATAACCTTTGCTTTCAGATTGTGCTGAAATTTTTGACATCACCCTAAAACAACACTAACATCAAGACACCTGGATAATGTCTTGACATTCGAGGTCGTCAGGATGCCCAAAAAGATGTTTTAATCATATTTTATGTTCTCTTTGAACGTTTTCAATTTATATTGTATTATTAGTTTTGTGTATGCATGACTTAGCATGGTATATATAGTTTTAAGGCCAAATATTTAACTCGCAATGTAATTATGTATAACGCATATAAGTTTGAATCTAATGTCACTTCGTTAAACACGCTTTTTTAAATCATTAATACGCTCCGCCAGATGGAGTACCATTTGGCCGCGCATAACCTTCGGTTTCAGATTGTGTTGAAATTCTCAAGATCACCCTAAAATGACCGAACGAGCAAGACTCTCTGAACCTGCTTGCCATTCAAAGTCGTCTAGATTTCGAAAAAGACATCTTTCCTTGCAAATTCGCACCACGCACCAAACACAATCGACTGTTTGTGGTGCTTGGTGTTTTGTGTTTTCGGCCAAAATGTTAGATCTATCGTATCTTTTGACTCGTAGCTCCGATTTAGTCACCGTTTTTTTAAATCATGTATTTTTCGGGATCTATCCGTTGGCAAATGGCGTAGGCGGTTTGTCCCAAATACTTTCGAAATGAGACCTGAAAAGCCTTCAATTTTGCCTTTTTTCGATTTTGACCGTTTTGAATTTCTTTCATATTATTCCTTTTGTGTATGTATGACTTAGCATAGTGCATATTGTTTTAACGCCTATCATTTCGCTTACAATGAAATTATGTATAACACATATAATTTTGAATCTAATGTCACTTAATTAAACACGCTTTTTAAATCACTAATATGCGCCGCCAAATGGCGTAACGTTTGGCGGTGCATAATCTTTGCTTTCAAATTGTGCTGAAATTTTCGAGATCACCCTAAAACAACTCTAACATCAAGACTCCTGGATAGTGTCTTGACATTCGAGGTCGTCAGGATGCCGAAAAAAGACGTTTTACTCATATTTTGTATTCTCTTTGAACGTTTTCAATTGATATCGTATTATTAGTTTTGTGTATGCAAGACTTAGCATGGTATATATAGTTTTAAGGAATAATATTTAATTCGCAATGTAATTATTTATAACGCATATAAGTTTGAATCTAATGTAGCTTCATTAAACACGGTTTTTAATATCATTAATATGCGCCGCCAGATGGAGTACCATTTGGCGGCGCATAATTTTCGGTTTCAGATTGTGTTGAAATTCTCAAGATAACCCTAAAACGGCCGAACGAGCAAGACTCTCTAAACGTGCTTGCCATTCGAAGTCATCTAGATTCCGAAAAAGACATCTTTCCTCGCAAATTTGCACCACGCACCAAAAACCACCGTCGATTTGTGGTGCTTGGTGTTTTGTGTCTTCGGCCAAAATGTTAGATCTATCGTATCTTTTGACTCGTAGCTCCGATTTAGCCGCCGTTTTTTTAAATCATGTATTTTTCGGGATCTATCCGTTGGCAAACGACGTAGGCGGTTTGTCCCAAATACTTCCAAAACGAGACCTGAAAAGCCTTCAATTTTGCCTTTTTTGATTTTGACCGTTTTGAATTTCTTTCATATTATTCCTTTTGTGTATGTATGACTTAGCATGGTACATATTGTTTTAATGCTTATCATTTCGCTTACAATGAAATTATGTATAACACATATAATTTTGAATCTAATGTCACTTCATTGCACACGCTTTTTAAATCACTAATATGCGCCCAAATGGAGTAACATTTGGCGGCGCATGACCTTTTCTTTCAGATTGTGCTGAAATTCTCGAGATCACCCTAAAACAAACCTAACATCAATACTCCTAGATTGTGTCTTGACATTCGAGGTCGTCAGGATGCCCAAAAAAGTCATTTTACTCTTATTTTATATTCTCTATGAACGTTTTCAATTTATATCGTATTATTAGTTTTGTTTATGCATGACATAGCATGGTATATATAGTTTTAAGGCCTAATATTTAACTCGTAATGTAATTATGTATAACGCATATAAGTTTGAATCTAATGTCACTTCATTAAACAAGTTTTTTTAAATCATTAATATGCGCCGCCAGATGGAGTATCATTTGGCGGCGCATAACTTTCGGTTTCAGATTGTATTGAAATTCTCAAGATCACCCTAAAACAGCCGAACGAGCAAGACTCTCTAAACGTGCTTGCCATTCGAGGTCGTCTAGATTCCGAAAAAGACATCTTTCCTCGCAAATTCGCACCACACACCAAACACCACCGACGGTTTAAGGTGCTTGGTGTTTTGTGTCTTCTGCCAAAATGTGAGATCTATCGTATCTTTTGACTCGTAGCTCCGATTTAGTCGACGTTTTTTTAAATCATGTATTTTTCGGGATCTATCCTTTGGCAAATGGCGTAGGCGATTTGTCCCAAATACTTTCGAAACGAGACCTGAAAAGCCTTCAATTTTTACCTTTTTTCTATTTTGACCGTTTTGAATTTCTTTCATATTATTCCTTTTGTGCATGTATGACTTAGCATAGTACATATTTTTTAAATCGTGTATTTTTCAGGATCTATCCGTTGGCAAACAGCGTGGGCGGTTTGTCCCAAATATTTTTTGAAACGAGACCTGGAAAGCCTTCAATTTTGCCTTTTTTTCGATTTTGACCGTTTTGAATTTCTTTCATATTATTCCTTTTGTGTATGTATGACTTAGCATGGTACATATTGTTTTAACTCCTATCATTTCGCTTACAATGAAATTATGTATAACACATATAATTTTGAATCTAATGTCACTTCATTAAACACGCTTTTTAAATCGCTAATATACGCCGCCAAATAAGGTAACATTTGGCGGCGCATAACCTTTGCTTTCAGATTGTGCTGAAATTCTCGAGATCACCCTAAAATAACCCTAACATCAAGACTCCTGGATAGTGTCTTGACATTCGAGGTCGTCAAGATGCCGAGAAAAGACATTTTACTCATTTTTTATGTTCTCTTTTGAACGTTTTCAATTTATATCGTATTATTAGTTTTGTTTATGCATGACTTAGCATGGTATATATAGTTTTAAGGCCAAATATTTAACTCGCAATGTAATTATGTATAACGCATATAAGTTTGAATATAATGTAGCTTCATTAAACACTCTTTTTTAAATCATTAATATGCTCCGCCAGATGGAGTACCATTTGGCGGCACATAACCTTCAGTTTCAAATTGTGTTGAAATTCTCAAGATCACCCTAAAATGGCCGAACGAGCAAGACTCTCTGAACGTGCTTGCCATTCGAGGTCGTCTTGATTCCGAAAAAGACATCTTTCCTCGCAAATTCGCACCACACACCAAACACCACCGACGGTTTGTGGTGCTTGGTGTTTTGTGTCTTCGGCCAAAATGTTATGTCTATCATATCTTTTGACTCGTAGCTCCGATTTAGTCGTCGTTTTTTTAAATCATGTATTTTTCAAGATCTATCCGTTGGAAAACGGCGTATCTGGATTGTCCCAAATACTTTCGAAACGAGACCTGAAAAGCCTTCAATTTTGCCTTTTTTTCGATTTTGACCGTTTTGAATTTCTTTCATATTATTCCTTTTGTGTATGTATGACTTAGCATGGTACATATTGTTTTAACGCCTATCATTTCTCTTACAATGAAATTAGGTATAACACATATAAATTTGAATCTAATGCCACTTCATTAAACACGCTTTTTAAATCACTAATATGCGCCGTCAAATGGCGTAACATTTGGCGGTGCATAACCTTTGCTTTCAGGTTGTGCTGAAATTTTCGAGATCACACTAAAACAAACCTAAAATCAAGACTCCTGGATAGTTTCTTGACATTCAAGGTCGTCAGGATGCCAAAAAAGACATTTTACTCATATTTTATGTTCTCTTTGAACGTTTTCAATTTATATCGTATTATTAGTTTTGTGTATGCATGACTTAGCATGGTATATATAGTTTTAAGGCCAAATATTTAACTCGCAATGTAATTATGAATAACGCATATAAGTTTGAATCTAATGTCACTTCATTAAACACGCTTTTTTAAATCATTAATATGCGCCGCCAGATGGAGTACCATTTGGCGGCGCATAACCTTCGGTTTCAGATTGTGTTGAAATTCTCAATATCACCCTAAAACGGCCGAACGAGTAAGACTCTCTGAACGTGCTTACCATTCGAGGTCATCTAGATTCCGAAAAAGACATCTTTCCTCGCAAATTCGCACCAAGCACCGAACACCACCGACGGTTTGTGGTGCTTGGTGTCTTGTGTCTTCGGCCAAAATGTTATGTCTATCGTATCTTTTGACTAGTAGCTCCGATTTAGTCACCGTTTTTTTAAATCATGTATTTTTTGGGATCTATCCATTGGCAAACGGCGTAGGCGGTTTATCCCAAATACTTTCGAAACGAGACCTGAATAGCCTTCAATTTTGCCTTTTTTCGATTTTGACCGTTTTGAATTTCTTTCATATAATTACTTTTGTGTATGTATGACTTAGCATGGTACATATTGTTTTAACGCCTATCATTTCGCTTACAATGAAATTATGTATAACACATATAATTTTGAATCTAATGTCACTTCATTGCACACGCTTTTTAAATCACTAATATGCGCCCAAATGGAGTAACATTTGGCGGCGCATGACCTTTGCTTTTAGATTGTGCTGAAATTCTCGAGATCACCCTAAAACAACCCTAACATCAATACTCCTAGATCGTTTCTTGACATTCGAGGTCGTCAGGATGCCCAAAAAAGACGTTTTACTCATACTTTATTTTCTCTATGAACGTTTTCAATTTATATCGTATTATTAGTTTTGTGTAAGCATGACATAGCATGGTATATATAGTTTTAAGGCCTAATATTTAACTCGCAATGTAATTATGTATAACGCATATAATTTTGAATCTAATGTCACTTCATTAAACACGTTTTTTTAAATCATTAATATGCGCCGCCAGATGGAGTACCATTTGGCGGCGCATAACCTTCGGTTTCAGATTGTGTTGAAATTCTCAAGATCACCCTAAAACGGCCGAACGAGCAAGACTCTCTGAACGTGCTTGCCATTCGAGGTCGTCTAGATTCCGAAAAAGACATCTTTCCTCGCAAATTCGCACCACACACCAAACACCACCGACGATTTGTGGTGCTTGGTGTTTTGTGTCTTCGGCCAAAAAGTTAGATCTATCGTATCTTTTGACTCGCAACGATTTAGTCGCCATTTTTTTAAATCATGTATTTTTCGAGATCTATCCTTTGGCAAACGGCGTAGGCGATTTGTCCCAAATAATTTTGAAACGAGACCTGAAAAGCCTTCAATTTTGCCTTTTTTCTATTTTGACCGTTTTAAATTTCTTTCATATTATTCCTTTTGTGCATTTATGACTTAGCATAGTACATATTGTTTTAACGCCTATCATTTCGCTTACAATGAAATTATGTATAACACATATAATTTTGAATCTAATGTCACTTCATTAAACACGCTTTTTAAATCACTAATATGCGCTGCCCTTGGCGGCGCATAACCTTTGCTTTCAGATTGTGCTGAAATTTTCGAGATCACCCTAAAACAACCCTAACATCAAGACTCTTGGATAGTGTCTTGACATTCGAGATCATCAGGATGCTGAAAAAAGACGTTTTACTCATATTTTATATTCTCTTTGAACGTTTTCAATTTATATCGTATTATTAGTTTTGTGTATGCATGACATAGCATGGTATATATAGTTTTAAGGCCTAATATTTAACTCGCAATGTAATTATGTATAACGCATATAAGTTTGAATCTAATGTCACTTCATTAAACACGTTTTTTTAAATCATTAATATGCACCGCCAGATGGAGTACCATTTGGCGGCGCATAACCTTCGGTTTCAGATTGTGTTGAAATTCTCAAGACCACCCTAAAACGGCCGAACGAGCAAGACTCTCTAAACGTGCTTGCCATTCGAGGTCGTCTAGATTCCGAAAAAGACATCTTTCCTCGCAAATTCGCACCACACACCAAACACCACCGACGGTTTGTGGTGCTTGGTGTTTTGTGTCTTCGGCCAAAAAGTTAGATCTATCGTATCTTTTGACTCGTAGCTCCGATTTAGCCGCCGTTTTTTAAAATCATGTATTTTTCGAGATCTATCCTTTGGCAAACGGCGTAGGCGATTTGTCCCAAATACTTTCGAAACGAGACCTGAAAAGCCTTCAATTTTGCCTTTTTTCTATTTTGACCGTTTTAAATTTCTTTCATATTATTCCTTTTGTGCATGTATGACTTAGCATAGTACATATTGTTTTAACGCCTATCATTTCTCTTACAATGAAATTATGTATAACACATATAATTTTGAATCTAATGTCACTTCATTAAACACGCTTTTTAAATCACTAAACTCCATTCGAAGTCGTCTAGATTCCGAAAAAGACATCTTTCCTTGCAAATTCGCACCACGCACCAAACTCCACCGATGGTTTGTGGTGCTTGGTGTTTATTGTCTTCGGCCAAAATGTTAGATCTATCGTATCTTTGACTCGTAGCTCCGATTTAGTCGCCGTTTTTTTAAATCATGTGTTTTTCGGGATCTATCCATTGGCAAAATGGCGTAGGCGGTTTGTGAAAGGACCCGTCCTAATCCATCCGGACAAAGTCCATATCGATTACAAATGATTCACAATAGTTGGTTACATTTTACAAACATTGCATTCGTTTTGAAAAGACAAACTTCCTTACATCTAAAATTGACGATATGCATACCATTTCATAATATATCTAATTATAATTATCATAATAATAATCTTGATGAACTCGACGACTCGAATGCAACGTCTTTTGAAATATGTCATGAATGACTCCAAGTAATATCTTTAAAGTGAGCAAATGCACAGCGGAAGATTTCTTTCATACCTGAGAATAAACATGCTTTAAAGTGTCAACCAAAAGGTTGGTGAGTTCATTAGTTTAACATAAATAATCATTTCATAATTTTAATAGACCACAAGATTTCATATTTTCATTTCTCATAAACATACGTCCCATGCATAGAGACAAAAATCATTCATATGGATTAAACACCTGGTAATCGACATTAACAATATGCATATAAGAATATCCCCATCATTCCGGGATCCTCCTTCGGACATGATATAAATTTCGAAGTACTAAAGCATCCGGTACTTTGGATGGGGCTTGTTGGGCCCGATAGATCTATCTTTAGAGTTCGCATCAATTAGGGTGTCTGTTCCCTAATTCTTAGATTACCAGACTAAAAGGAGGCATATTCAGTTTCGATCATTCAACCATAGAACGTAATTTCTATTACTTGTGTCTATTTCGTAAAACAGTTATAAAAGTTGCGCATGTATTCTCAGCCTAAAAATATAAAGGGTAAAAAGGCAAATGAAACTCACCTAATGTATTTTGTAGTAAAAATACATATAATGAAACTGAACAATGTATGGTCGGCCTCGGATGCACGAACCTATATTATTTGTATGTCTATTAATATACATAATTGTAACCGAAGAAATATATATATAAATTTATTAGTTATATCCTTTTTGTATTATTAATAAATATATGTTTCATAAATTCATTTTGTATATAAAAATATTAATTTTGTTATGTTCAAAAAGGTTTTATTCTGGCGGAGAAACCCTGAATCCGTGTGACTATGTCACCCATACCGCCCACCCCGCTAGGGCTAAGTAAGCCGTGTAAAGCACCTCCCCCTCAATACCCAACAGGAAGTTGCAGGCTGAGAATCGAACCTGCACCTATCTGTATTCAATAAGGCCCTCCTGTGGGCCCAGGGATCATAAACGACGGGTACCACTGAAGCACTGCTTCGTTGGTTAATTTTGTTATGTTATATGTATTAAATATGTTTTTAATATATATATATATATATATATATATATATATATATATATATATATATATATATATATATATATATATATATATATATATATATATATATATATATATATATATATATATATATATATATGTGTGTGTGTGTGTGTGTGTGTGTGTATGTATATATATATATATATATATATATATATATATATATATATATATATATATATATCATTTAAATTTACATATTAATAACAATAGTTATAATAATACCAAAATAATATTAATGGTGGTAAAAATGATAATGATTATAATACTTAATGTTTCTAATAAAAAATATAAAGTTAATAATAATATTAATGATAGTTTTTAATCATAAATCTTATAATGATAATATCAGTAGTTTTTAATAAAATGAATCATTTATTAATAATGGTAATAAAATAATAATCTTTGATATTAATATTTAATACTTAATAATAATAATTGTAACAATTTTATTATTAACGGTAATCTTAATGATAATACTTTTATTAATGATATTAATAAGAATTCTAAAATGTTTCTAATACTAATCTTAATGAAAATAATAGTAACTTTTATGATTTTCATACTAATAATAATAATAATAATAATAATAATAATAATAATAATAATAATAATAATAATAATAATAATAATAATAATAATAATAATAATAATAATTCTATTAACAATAATGATAATAATACATATTTTAGTAATAATAATATTAATAATTATAGCACTTGTAATGCTAACAATAATTAGTAATAACAATATTAATTATAATAATAATCTTAAAATTCATCCTACTTAATAATAATGAAAATACCTACTAATACTTAGTTACAATAATAATAATCACAATTATAATAATTAAAATCATAATAACAATAATGATATAAAAAAAATTGGAACTACCTCAAATAAGCCATAAAAAAAAAATGCACCAAGCGAGGCTCGAACCTCCGACCTCTCGTTACCCGACACCACCCTCTAACCATCCGTTCTGTCCTGTCTTTCTGTGTTTATACCCAGTTAATATTATTTAACCTGACTCAATTGTTTTCCCTAGTTCACCTTCTTTATTTTTCTCAACTTGATCGACTAAAGCATGTATCAATCCAAACCAGTTATGAACCAATTTTAATTAGAATATTAATACGAATTGTAACAACAAAATGTAATTGAATTAAAAAAAAATTAAAAAAAAGACTGCACCAGCAGTCTGTTCTTTGTGAAACAAAAACAAAAAAAAAATATATTTAACTCAGAATTTCAGATTAAATGGAACAAATGGAAAACATAACTAATTCATATTTTATGAATACAAAAAGGTTTTTAAGATTCATCAACAACTTACATGTTTAGTTGGAGTTTGAATTTAAAAAAAAAATAAAATAAAGAGCAGCAGTAGCAACGAAGCAAGATGAACACCATTTGGTGTTTTTGAAATTAAGGCTGTAATGGCTTGTGATTATAAAATGAAACAGGTCATAAATCGTTCATGAAAACTTTCTGAAATATCAATTTAACTTGAAACATCCAAACAAACTTGAATTTTAATGAAGATCAACCGTTTGACTTTTTGAAATAAAGCTTTGACTCCAAAATTCGATTTGAATACATGAAATTGGAAGTTGTAACTTTACAAGAAGTTTGAATATCAGGTTACAATCACAACTGCATTTATACATTTTAAAATGGAATTCAATTTCGAGTATTTGATGAAAAAGGACTGACACAGGGTACCAAAGGTTTTTTTCTTCTTTATTTCCTTTTTAAATTGCTAAATTTGAAGATGATATATGAGTGTGAAAGTTATAACTGATAATAGATTGTTGAACGAATTCTGAAACACTAGAATGGATCGATAGATTTATAGCATAGGTTGTCGACAGGATCTTTTTTTTTTATCAGTAATATAAGAAAAGAAAAAAATAAAGTATCTTGGAAAGGGATTGAATCGTACAACTTGATAACTATGTGTAACAAAATTTGGAATGTCATGTTTGTAATCTTACCAATTTGAAGCAGTTATCTTCAATCAGTTACAGTACATGAAAGAGATATAAAACTGCTTTTGGATCTTATGAATTTTGATGCTTATATAACTATTTTATATAATTGCTAGTATTTATATATATATATATATATATATATATATA